>NW_022265941.1:121817-139317 GCF_002021735.2 Oncorhynchus kisutch
AAAACAATGGAGTCAGCAGTCTTCAGTCTCTGGCCTGTCAATGGAGTGATTGCAATCACACTGTCACTATCACTGATGCAGAGACACTCACATAGATTTCCCTTGCCAGCTTTCACTTTCTAATGTAAGACCGGCGGTTTGTGGAGAGAGAGACTCACAAAGACCCTGAAGACCCGGTGTGTCTTGGAGAGAATTTTCAGGCAGCGATGTCATTACGTCACTACTGGAACGGAAGAGCCGGTGCGCTGCACTGGCATCATCATCATCAGCTACAGCGCAGCGGCAGAGTGGTAGCGGTGGGAGCCCAGACTCTCTCATCTCCAGTGACTCCTTTAGATTCTACATGTAAACACGGATCATTGGGGGAATTCTAGAAGCCACAACGCGACATCAGACAGCAGCATAACGCCCTGGCGAGTCTCCCAGTCAGCGGAAACCTGCAACAATGTCTTCGTCTGTTAGCGAGACAGAGGAGGTGCGCGTCTCGGCGCTGACGCCTTTGAAGTTGGTGGGACTGGTGTGCGTGTTTCTGGCGCTGTGCTTAGACGTTGGAGCCGTGATGAGCCCTGCATGGGTGACCGCCGACGACCAGTACTGCTTCTCACTGTGGGAGGCGTGCTGGAAAGCAGCGTCGTCTGAGATCTGGCAGTGCAACAGCACGCTGGAGGCAGGTGGGTGAGACCCAGTGGCGCGGCCGTCATCTGTAGCCTAACCAACTAATTATAGCGCAGGATTCACCTTGCATTGTTTGTGGTTATTGGTTTCCATTCATACATAGTCTAAACTATTATAATATCGATGCTCTAAAGAGGGAATTGAGAGGCTGGTGTATAGTCTGCATAGATGCAGTAAGTTGTGCATTTACGGAGATTCAGTAAAGTCCTGTCGCCATGACAAAGCATCTCTTGTGGGAGTCTCTCTCTCTCTGACTGCCCGGTGCTCTTTTCTCCTCCGTCCCTCCGTCATTTGTTTGACGCTGATTTCCACAACCACCTCTCCGCTCCCTGGCCGGCCCACACAGAACGCCTGCTTCTCTTTACGTCCAAGACAGTCTATGTTTGTGCGTTTATTTACTAAGCAGACAGGCTAATTTTAGGATTTGATTTGGATCAGCTACTCTTCCTGGGCTCCAAACAGACCAGAGCAGCTCGAGGACAGAATGACATCCGTTTAAAATCCATGTAGAAATACACAAGGACCTGTGGTGACAAACCACTCAGGACAACCATATGGTTTTACATAGACCAATTATTTAGGTCAGGTAGGGGAGGGGCGTTGTGTTGTGAGGTGTTGTTTTCTTTACAACTCTCCTATGTCCTTCTTTACAGCTCTCCTATGTCCTTCTTTACATCTCTCCTATGTCCTTCTTTACATCTCTCCTATGTCCTTCTTTACATCTCTCCTATGTCCTTCTTTACAGCTCTCCTATGTCCTTCTTTACATCTCTCCTATGTCCTTCTTTACATCTCTCCTATGTCCTTCTTTACAGCTCTCCTATGTCCTTCTTTACAGCTCTCCTATGTCCTTCTTTACAGCTCTCCTGTCCTTCTTTACAGCTCTCCTGTCCTTCTTTACATCTCTCCTATGTCCTTCTTTACAGCTCTCCTGTCCTTCTTTACATCTCTCCTGTCCTTCTTTACATCTCTCCTATGTCCTTCTTTACAGCTCTCCTATGTCCTTCTTTACAGCTCTCCTATGTCCTTCTTTACAGCTCTCCTATGTCCTTTACATCTCTCCTATGTCCTTCTTTACATCTCTCCTATGTCCTTCTTTACAACTCTCCTATGTACTTCTTTACAGCTCTCATATGTCCTTCTTTACAGCTCTCCTATGTCCTTCTTTACAGCTCTCCTATGTCCTTCTTTACAGCTCTCCAATGTCCTCCTTTACATCTCTCCTATGTCCTTCTTTACAACTCTCCTATGTCCTTCTTTACATATCTCCTATGTCCTTCTTTACAACTCTCCTATGTCCTTCTTTACAACTCTCCTATGTCTTTCTTTACAGCTCTCATATGTCCTTCTTTACAGCTCTCCTATGTCCTTCTTTACAACTCTCCTATGTCCTTCTTTACAGCTCTCCTATGTCCTTCTTTACAGCTCTCCTATGTCCTTCTTTACAGCTCTCCTATGTCCTTCTTTACATCTCTCCTATGTCCTTCTTTACAGCTCTCCTGTCCTTCTTTACAGCTCTCCTGTCCTTCTTTACATCTCTCCTATGTTCTTCTTTACATCTCTCCTATGTCCTTCTTTACAGCTCTCCTGTCCTTCTTTACAGCTCTCCTGTCCTTCTTTACATCTCTCCTATGTCCTTCTTTACATCTCTCCTATGTCCTTCTTTACAGATCTCCTATGTCCTTCTTTACATCTCTCCTACGTCCTTCTTTACAGCTCTCCTATGTCCTTCTTTACAGCTCTCCTATGTCCTTCTTTACAGCTCTCCTGTCCTTCTTTACAGCTCTCCTGTCCTTCTTTACATCTCTCCTATGTCCTTCTTTACAGCCCTCCTGTCCTTCTTTACATCTCTCCTGTCCTTCTTTACATCTCTCCTATGTCCTTCTTTACAGCTCTCCTATGTCCTTCTTTACAGCTCTCCTATGTCCTTTACATCTCTCCTATGTCCTTCTTTACATCTCTCCTATGTCCTTCTTTACAACTCTCCTATGTACTTCTTTACAGCTCTCATATGTCCTTCTTTACAGCTCTCCTATGTCCTTCTTTACAGCTCTCCTATGTCCTTTACATCTCTCCTATGTCCTTCTTTACATCTCTCCTATGTCCTTCTTTACAACTCTCCTATGTACTTCTTTACAGCTCTCATATGTCCTTCTTTACAGCTCTCCTATGTCCTTCTTTACAGCTCTCCTATGTCCTTCTTTACAGCTCTCCAATGTCCTCCTTTACATCTCTCCTATGTCCTTCTTTACAACTCTCCTATGTCCTTCTTTACATATCTCCTATGTCCTTCTTTACAACTCTCCTATGTCCTTCTTTACAACTCTCCTATGTCCTTCTTTACAACTCTCATATGTCCTTCTTTACAGCTCTCATATGTCCTTCTTTACAGCTCTCCTATGTCCTTCTTTACAACTCTCCTATGTCCTTCTTTACAGCTCTCCTATGTCCTTCTTTACAGCTCTCCTATGTCCTTCTTTACAGCTCTCCTATGTCCTTCTTTACATCTCTCCTATGTCCTTCTTTACAGCTCTCCTGTCCTTCTTTACAGCTCTCCTGTCCTTCTTTACATCTCTCCTATGTCCTTCTTTACATCTCTCCTATGTCCTTCTTTACAGCTCTCCTATGTCCTTCTTTACAGCTCTCATATATCCTTCTTTACAGCTCTCCTATGTCCTTTACATCTCTCCTATGTCCTTCTTTACATCTCTCATGTCCTTCTTTACATATCTCCTATGTCCTTCTTTACAGCTCTCCTGTCCTTCTTTACAGCTCTCCTGTGTCCTTCTTTACATCTCTCCTATGTCCTTCTTTACATCTCTCCTATGCCCTTCTTTACAGCTCTCCTATGTCCTTCTTTACAGCTCTCCTATGTCCTTCTTTACATCTCTCCTATGTCCTTCTTTACATCTCTCCTATGTCCTTATTTACAGCTCTCCTATGTCCTTCTTTACATCTCTCCTGTCCTTCTTTACATCTGTCCTGTACTTCTTTACAGCTCTCCTGTCCTTCTTTACATCCCTCCTGTACTTCTTTACAGCTCTCCTGTCCTTCTTTACATCTCTCCTGTCTTCTTTACATCCCTCCTGTCCTTCTTTACAGCTCTCCTGTCCTTCTTTACATCCCTCCTGTCTTTCTTTACATCTCCCCTGTCCTTCTTTACATCCCTCCTGTCCTTCTTTACATCTCTCCTGTCCTTCTTTACATCCCTCCTGTCCTTCTTTACAGCTCTCCTGTCCTTCTTTACATCCCTCCTGTCCTTCTTTACAGCTCTCCTGTCCTTCTTTACATCCCTCCTGTCCTTCTTTACAGCTCTCCTGTCCTTCTTTACATCTCTCCTGTCCTTCTTTACATCTGTCCTGTACTTCTTTACAGCTCTCCTGTCCTTCTTTACAGCTCTCCTGTCCTTCTTTACATCCCTCCTGTCCTTCTTTACAGCTCTCCTGTCCTTCTTTACATCTCCCCTATGTCCTTCTTTACATCTCTCCTATGGTCTTCTTTACAGCTCTCCTGTCCTTCTTTACATCTCTCCTATGTCCTTCTTTACATCTCTCCTATGTCCTTCTTTACAGCTCTCCTGTCCTTCTTTACAGCTCTCCTGTCCTTCTTTACATCTCTCCTATGTCCTTCTTTACAGCTCTCCTATGTCCTTCTTTACAGCTCTCCTATGTCCTTCTTTACATCTCTCCTATGTCCTTATTTACAGCTCTCCTATGTCCTTCTTTACATCTCTCCTGTCCTTCTTCACATCTGTCCTGTACTTCTTTACAGCTCTCCTGTCCTTCTTTACATCCCTCCTGTCCTTCTTTACAGCTCTCCTGTCATTCTTTACATCTCTCCTGTCCTTCTTTACATCCCTCCTGTCCTTCTTTACAGCTCTCCTGTCCTTCTTTACATCCCTCCTGTCCTTCTTTACATCTCCCCTGTCCTTCTTTACATCCCTCCTGTCCTTCTTTACATCTCTCCTGTCCTTCTTTACATCCCTCCTGTCCTTCTTTACAGCTCTCCTGTCCTTCTTTACATCCCTCCTGTCCTTCTTTACAGCTCTCCTGTCCTTCTTTACATCTCTCCTGTCCTTCTTTACATCTCTCCTGTCCTTCTTTACATCTCCCCTATGTCCTTCTTTACATCTCCCCTATGTCCTTCTTTACATCTCCCCTATGTCCTTCTTTACATCTCTCCTATGTCCTTCCTTGCAGCTCCTGACTACATAACCAGGCCATAGTCCAGATACAACCAGAGCAGGACTTGTTTGGTTGAATGTGGTGTTAAAAAAAGCAGAGCATCTCGATCAGACAGACCTCAAATATTTACTTTAAAATGTGTATTTTTCTTGCCTCAGCCATGTCCCTCTCACCCCTGTGCCTGGCTTGCAAATTCACCTACAGGTGAAACAGTTGAGCTTTACGAATCCATTTATCATCTAAAACTAGATTATGGACTGTTCCAGAACGACTAGATGACACGTGGAGGAACTCTTTGGGGAGGGGGAACCTTATTTGCTCATTAGAGATGAGCTTTGGGAAGCGTGGGATTTTTTCCACGCCAGCTCACCAATCCAGCTGGGGCTTTTTCGTTCCGCTTTTGGTTTCTAGAAATTAGTCTTTGTTGAATTCCCACGTTTGCCCTCTTTCAGACAGCCAGCAGCATAACATTGAGCAGCAAATTCCCAGTGGGGCAAATGCCTGGAGATTAGTTACTAGGGCAACTGGATGCTACATTCACACACTTGGTTTTGATCTGATGGGGTCTCCTTTTTCCCAGCGGGCTATGAAGGGCCTGACTGAACCCCTCTTCTGAGCACAGAGTCCTGTCAGGTCACTTTCACAATTATACATTTCCTCTTTTCACATTTGTCTCCATTTCTCAGACACTTTGTATAAATAGTTTATCTAGATTTTATTCCGTTTCTGCAGTTGTTTTATGTTGTTATCTGGGGTAATTTACATTTGTTGAGTGCGATATATTATATTTTCAGTCTCGGCTCTAAATGAATATGTTGATGTTCTTGACAGTATATGATGTTTCAAAATTCTTCTCATCCACTGAAAGTGCAGCCTGGACTCATCCAGCTGTGGCCTGTGGCAGGCCTCTCCCTCTCCATCTCCATCTCCCCATATGTCTGTCTCTCTCCTCTCCATCTCCCCATCTCTCTGTCTCTCTCCCTCTCCATCTCCCCACCTGTCTGTCTCTCCCCCTCTCCATCTCCATCTCCCCATCTCTCTGTCCATCTCCATCTCCCCATCTCTCTGTCTCTCTCCCTCTCCATCTCCCCATCTCTGTCTCTCTCCCTCTCCATCTCCCCACCTGTCTGTCTCTCTCCCTCTCCATCTCCCCATCTCTCTGTCTCTCTCCCTCTCCCCATCTCTCTCCCTCTCCATCTCCATCTCCCCATCTGTCTGTCTCTCTCCCTCTCCATCTCCCCATCTGTCTGTCTCTCTCCCTCTCCATCTCCCCATCTCTGTCTCTCTCCCTCTCCATCTCCCCATCTCTCTGTCTCTCTCCCTCTCCATCTCCCCATCTCTCTGTCTCTCTCCCTCTCCATCTCCCCATCTCTCTGTCTCTGTCTCTCTCCCTCTCCATCTCCCCATCTCTCTGTCTCTCTCCCTCTCCATCTCCCATCTCTCTGTCTCTGTCTCTCTCCCTCTCCATCTCCCCATCTCTCTGTCTCTCTCCCTCTCCATCTCCCCATCTCTCTGTCTCTCTCCCTCTCCATCTCCCCATCTCTGTCTCTCTCCCTCTCCATCTCCCCATCTCTCTGTCTCTCTCGCTCTCTTTCTCGCCCCCACCTCTCTCTTCCCCATCTCTCTCTCTCCCCCATTTCTCTCTCTCTCTGTCTCCCTCCCTCTACAGGGTGTGTTTGTGTGTTTCAGACAAATCAGTCAGTGGAAACCGTAAGAGACCATTTTGTAGAGAGAGAGAGAGTTTATCCCATGTTTTGACCAGAGGGGGTTTCTGTAATGACGATTCTGCAACTTAGAAATTCAATTAAAATTCTAATAGTTTAATGACAGCTCTATCTCTTCTGTAGATCTCACTATCTGATTCAGTGCTAGTCCAACTCCAGCACACACACACACACACACACACACACACACACACACACACACACACACACACACACACACACACACACACACACACACACACACACACACACACACACACACACCAAACTCTCCAGTTAATGCATGACCAATCCACAGTGATGTGCTGCTGCTGTTTTATCCCCCTCCCTCCTCCATCTCTCCTTTCCTCCCTCTCTCCTTCCCTCCCTCCTTTCCTCCCTCCTCCATCCCTCCTTCCCTCCTTTGTCCCTCCATCTCTCCTTCCCTCCCTCCTTCCCTCCTCCTTCCCTCTATCCCTCCCTCCTTTCCTCCATCCCTCCTTCCCTCTATCCCTCCCTCCTTTCCTCCATCCCTCCTTCCCTCTTCCTTCCCTCTATCCCTCCCTCCCTCCATCCCTCCTCCTTCCCTCCTTCCTCAATGGAGGACAGGATCATTCCACTCCTATGTCAGGATGTGTTTAAAGAGCCTGGCTAGTTTGACTGACCTATTTTTCAGACTTTCTTCACACTGGTGAATATTTCATGTCAGACATGATTCGCTGCGGTGCGGTCGGGGTCGGTCGCTCCGTGTGGTAAGGATACCTAGCTCTCTTTAAGGACAGGCAAATTGGGATCAGGGCAGACTAATATCCTCTTCTCTTTGCTCCTCTCCTCTCCTCTCCTCTCCTCTCCTCTCCTCTCCTCTCCTCTCCTCTCCTCTCCTCTCCTCTCCTCTCCTCTCCTCTCCTCTCCTCTCCTCTCCTCTCCTCTCCTCTCCTCTCCTCTCCTCTCCTCTCCTCTCCTCTCCTCTCCTCTCCTCGTCCTCTCCTCTCCTCTCCTCTCCTCTCTCCTCTCCTCTCTAACAGAGAGAGGTCCTCAGAAGGTTCTGGTCTATTTGTGGCCTCTGAATGAACAATGGAAAACAATATGGTGATGGTTTGCATCCCACAGCCACAGTCAGAGAAGGACCCCCGAGGACAGGAGAGTCAAACTCATTCCATGGAGGGCTGAGTGTCTGCAGGTTTTTGGTTTTTCCTTTCAATTAAGACATACACAATTAGGTGAGGGGAGTTTTTTTTACTAGTTAGTGACCTTAATTCATAAATCAAGTACAAGGGAGGAGTGAAGACCCTCAGACGGCCCTCTGTGGAATGAGTTTGATATAATGTTCCTGCTGACATTAATGGAGTCAGGGACTATAGAGACGTAGAGACATACACACACACACACACACACATACACACACACACACACACACATACACACACACACACACACACACACACACACACACACACACACACATACACACACACACACACACATGGACATACACACACACACACACACACACACGAACATACACACACACACACATGGACATACACACACATGGACACACACACATGTTGCACACACACACACACACACACACACACACACACACACACCACACACACATGGATGTGTGCACAACTACAGGCAATTTAAGACGCAATGTATGGATAATCTTTAATACCTTTCCTGTAGTCAAAGGACCAAATCGCCCTCTAGTGGCCTCATGGGTGGAATGTTATTCATCATTTCATAATTAATACACTTCTTTTCATATCAAACAGTTTTGTTTTATTTCAGTCTTCTGTGATGTATATGAAGTGTAATATTGGGATGAAAACTCAAGATGTAATACATTTCAACTCTATATCTGACATGATACAGGTAGATACTGTTGTTAAGCCCATAACCATGTGTGTGAGGTAGATACTGTTGTTAAACCCATAACCATGTGTGTGAGGTGGATACTGTTGTTAAACCCATAACCATGTGTGTGAGGTGGATACTGTTGTTAAACCCATAACCATGTGTGTGAGGTGGATACTGTTGTTAAACCCATAACCATGTGTGTGAGGTAGATACTGTTGTTAAGCCCATAACCATGTGTGTGAGGTGGATACTGTTGTTAAGCCCATAGCCATGTGTGTGAGGTGGATACTGTTGTTAAACCCATAACCATGTGTGTGAGGTGGATACTGTTGTTAACCCCATAACCGTGTGTGAGGTGGATACTGTTGTTAAACCCATAACCATGTGTGTGAGGTGGATACTGTTGTTAAACCCATAACCATGTGTGTGAGGTAGATACTGTTGTTAAGCCCATAACCATGTGTGTGAGGTGGATACTGTTGTTAAGCCCATAACCATGTGTGTGAGGTGGATACTGTTGTTAACCCATAACCATGTGTGTGATGTGGATACTGTTGTTAAGCCCATAACCATGTGTGTGAGGTGGATACTGTTGTTAAGCCCATAACCATGTGTGTGAGTGGATTACTGTTGTTAAACCCATAACCATGTGTGTGATGTGGATACTGTTGTTAAGCCCATAACCATGTGTGTGAGGTAGATACTGTTGTTACAAAGTAGATTAGTTTAAGACGACCAAGAACCAGTCTGTGTGACCCTGGTTTAGCCCACTGAGGTGAAAGGTGAATCCCTGTAAGAAGTGACCAGTCAGAACCTCTAATAACTAAACTGAGTGATGAGAAAAATGTCCAGGCCTCTAATCCAGGCAGTCACATGCTGCTACACATTCCTTCCTTTAAATAAGTCCCACTGAGGTGTGAAAGGGGTAGCCTAATGGTTAGAGCAGTGGACTAGCAGCTGAAAGGTTGCAAGTTCAAATCCCAGAGCTGACAAGGTACAAATCTGTTGTTCTGCCCCTGAACAGGCAGTTAACCCACTGTTCCTAGGCAATCATTGAAAATAAGAATTTGTTCTTAACTAACTTGCCTAGTTAAATAAAGGTAAAATATATTTTTAAAAACACCTAACATGGTCCTGTGGTGGAGAGGTTCAACACCACATCTCAGTGAGAATCTTTCACATGGCTCTTCAGAGTCATTTTGAGTCCATCGTCTAAATGGTATTGTTCAAGTTAGTGTCTGTAGTTCTTTAAAGTGGGGACCACAATACACATGTTACTGTCTGTAGTTCTTTAAAGTGGGGACCACAATACACATGTTACTGTCTGTAGTTCTTGGCACCAACCAGCTACATGAAGACCTCAGTGGTCTCTCTCTCTCTTGTAACCATTCTCCCTGCCTAGTGTCCTTGTCCACTACTGGTCCACTCCCTCTCTCCCCCTCCCCTTCCCCTATTGTAACCATTCTCCCTACCTAGTGTCCTTGTCCACTCCCTCTCTCCCCCCTCCCCCTCTTGTAAACCCCTTCTCCCTACCTAGTGTCCTTGTCTGCCACTGGTCCACTCCCTCTCTGACCATACAGTCGGACCACTACACAAACACAGTCCATCTAACCAGCATGACTCCCTCAGCCCCGGTTCTGGAAATAACCATGTCTTCTGATAGGCTGAGAGCAGTGACCGTGGTTCACTCCTCAACTGACCATATGGTCCGACCATAACACAACCATGTGGTCCTCTTTATAACCAGGCTGACTCCCTGTCTGTGTGTTCTGATTGGCTGAGAGCAGTGACTGTGAGAACACTGTGACTACAGCTGAAACATGAATGAAACATAAACCCCTCCAACGTTAGGCTACTCCTCTCTGAGGGCATCCCAAATGGCACACTGTTCCCTTTGACCAGGGTCCTATGGGATACCCTATGGGCCCTGGTCAAAAGTAGTGCACTATAAAGGGAATAGTGTGCCATTTTGGATGCAGCCTTTGGTTAATGCATACGGACAGGGTACAGTTAGTGTGGGAAATGGCCCTCTTCATCTGGTGTAAACCAGTCTGACTGAGAAGAGGGGATCTCCTGGGCAGGGAACATAGACACCCACAACACTTCAGATGTTTCTTCAGGTTTCATCATGAGGTCCTGAGTTCTTGTTGTTTTTCACTAACATCGCTGGAACAACTGTACATGATTTCCTCCTGTAGATCTTTAAGTGTCTTCTCCTCCTTTCTCCTCCTTTCTCCTCCTTCTCCTCTCCTCCTTTCTCCTCCTTTCTCCTCCTTTCTCCTCTCCTCCTTTCTCCTCCTTTCTCCTCTCCTCCTTTCTCCTCCTTTCTCCTCTCCTCATTTCTCCTCTCCTCGTTTCTCCTCCGTTTCTCCTCTCCTCCTTTCTCCTCCTTTCTCTTCTCCTCCTTTCTCCTCTCCTCCTTTCTCCTCCTTTCTCCTCTCCTCCTTTCTCTTCTCCTCCTTTCTCCTCTCCTCCTTTCTCCTCTCCTCCTTTCTTCTCCTCCTTTCTCCTCCTTTCTCCTCTCCTCCTTTCTCCTCCTTTCTCCTCTCCTCCTTTCTCCTCCTTTCTCCTCCTTTCTCCTCTCCTCCTTTCTCCTCTCTCCTCCTTTCTCCTCCGTTCTCCTATTTTCTCCTCTCCTCCTTTCTCCTCTCCTCTCCTCCATTCTCCTCCCCTCTCCTTTCCCCCATCCTCTTCCTCTCTCCTCTTCCCTAGCCTCCTCTCCCCCATCCTCCTCTCCTCCAGCCTCCTCTCCCCCATCCTCCTCTCCTTGGGGTGGTGTTGGTGGGGTGGGGTGGGGGTTGTAGGTTGGGTTGTAGTTGTTGGTATGTTTGTAGATGGGGTTGTGGGTGGGAATGTAGTTGTTGGTGGGGTTGCTGTTGTGAGTGGGGTTGTTGGTGGGGTGTAGTTGTTGGTGGGGTTGGGGTTGTTGGTGGGGTTGGCATTGTTGTTGGGGTTGTTGGTGGGGTTGTAGTTGTGGGTGGGGTGTAGTTATGGGTGGGGTTGTAGTTGTGGGTGGGGTGTAGTTGTTGGTGGGGTGTAGTTGATGGGGTTGTAGTTGTTGGTAGAGTTGGGGTAGTTGGTAGGGTTGTGGTTGTGGGTGGGGTTGTAGTTGTGGGTGGGGTTGGTGGGGTTGTAGTTGTGGGTGGGGTTGTGGTAGTTGGTAGTTGGTAGGGTTGTGGTTGTGGGTAGGATTGTAGTTGTGGGTGGGGTTGTGGTTGTAGTTGTGGGTGGGGTTGTAGTTGGTGGGGTGTAGTTGTTGGTGGGGTTGTGGGTGGGGTTGTAGTTGTTAGTGGGGTTGTGGTTGTGGGTACGGTTGTAGTTGTGGGTGGGGTTGTGGTTGAGGGTGGGGTTGTGGTTGTTGGTGGGGTGTAGTTGTAGGTGGGGTGTGGTTGTTGGTGGGGTTATAATTGTTGGTGGTGTTATAGTTGTTGGTGGGGTTGGGGGTTGTTGGTGGGGTGTAGTTTTTGGTGGGGTTGGGGTTGTGGGTGAGGTTGTTGTGGTTGTGGGTGGGGTTTTAGTTGTTGGTGGGGTGTAGTTGTGGGTGGGGTGTGGTTGTTTGTGGGGTTATAGTTGTTGGTGGGGTTATAGTTGTTGGTGGGGTTGGGGTTGTTGGTGGGGTGTAGTTGTTGGTGGGGTTGGGGTTGTTGGTGGGGTTGGGGTTGTTGGGTGGGGTGTAGTTGTTGGTGGGGTGTAGTTGTTGGTGGGGTTGGGGTTGGGGTTGTGGGTGGGGTGTAGATGTTGTTGGGGTTGGGGTTGTGGGTGGGGTGTAGTTGTTGGTGGGGTTGGGGTTGTGGGTGGGGTGTAGATGTTGGGGTTGTAGGTGGGGTGTAGATGTTGGTGGGGTTGGGGTTGTGGGTGGGGTGTAGATGTTGTGGGTGGGATATAGATGTTGGTGGGGTTGGGGTTGTGGGTGGGGTGTAGATGTTGCCTTGCCTGTATGTTGTTAGTGGGGGTTGGTTGAGATGATGGCAGATTGATTTTGATAACATGCCAACAATGCTCTTTAGTCAAGGATGTGTGTCAGTGAGATGCGGGTCAGCGTCTCTATCTGACCCCCCCTTTCTCTCTCCTCCTCTTTCTCTCTCTCTCTCTCTCCCCCTCTTTCTCTCTCTCTCCCCCTCTTTCTCTCTCTCTCTCCCCCTCTTTCTCTCTCTCTCTCTCTCTCCCCCTCTTTCTCTCTCTCCCCCTCTTTCTCTCTCTCTCTCCCCCTCTTTCACTCCCCCTCTTTCTCTCTCTCTCCCCCTCTTTCACTCCCCTCTTTCTCTCTCCCTCCCCTCATGCGTCATCTCCTCCCCGTTTTCTCTGTCTCCCCTCTCTCCCTCCCCTCTTTCTCTGTCTCTCTCCTCTCCCCCCTCTCTCCCCTCTTTCTCTCTCTCTTGCTGTTCCTCTCTCCCCCCTCGCTCCATTTCCCTCTGACAACTTGCTGTTGCTCCTCTTGTTTATACACCTGATATCCCTCCTCTCTGTCCTCTATCTCTCCTCCTCTCTGTCCGCTATCTCTCCCCTCCTCTCTGTCCTCTATCCTCCTTCCCTCTCTGTCCTCTATCTCTCCTTCCCTCTCTGTCCTCTATCTCCTCCTTCCCTCTCTGTCCTCTATCTCTCCCTCCCTGTCCTCTATCTCTCCCCTCCTCTCTGTCCTCTATCTCTCCCTCCTCCTGTCCTCTATCTCTCCTCCCTCTCTGTCCTCTATCTCTCCCCTCCTCTCTGTCCTCTATCTCTCCTTCCCTCTCTGTCCTCTATCTCTCCCTCCTCTCTGTCCACTATCTCTCCTTCCCTCTCTGTCCTCTATCTCTCCCCTCCTCTCTGTCCTCTATCTCTCCCCTCCTCTCTGTCCTCTATCTCTCCCCTCCTCTCTGTCCTCTATCTCTCCTTCCCTCTCTGTCCTCTATCTCTCCTCCCTCTCTGTCCTCTATCTCTCCCTTCTCCTCTCTGTCCTCTTCCTCTCTCCTTCCCTCTCTGTCCTCTATCTCTCCTTCCCTCTCTGTCCTCTATCTCTCCTTCCCTCTCTGTCCTCTATCTCTCCTTCCCTATCTGTCCTCTATCTCTCCTTCCCTCTCTGTCCTCTATCTCTCCTCCCCTCTCTGTCCTCTATCTCTCCTTCCCTCTCTGTCCTCTATCTCTCCTTCCCTCTCTGTCCTCTATCTCTCCTTCCTCTCTGTCCTCTAATCCTCCTTCCCCTCTCTGTCCTCTATCTCTCCTTCCCTCTCTGTCCTCTATCTCTCCTTCCCTCTCTGTCCTCTTCCTCTCTCCCCCTCCTCTCTGTCCTCTATCTCTCCCCTCCTCTCTGTCCTCTATTCTCTCCTTCCCTCTCTGGTCCGCTATCTATCCCTCCTCTCTGTCCTCATATCTCGTCCTTCCCTCTCTGTCCTCTTATCTCTCCCTTCCTCTCTGTCCTCTATCTCTCCTTCCCTCCTCTGTCCTCTCATCTCTCCTTCCCTCTCTGTCCTCTATCTCTCCTCCCCTCTCTGTCCTCTATTCTTCTCCTTCCCTCTCTGTCCTCTATCTCGTCCCCTCCCTCTCTGTCCTCTATCTCTCCCCTCCCCTGGCACTCTCCCCTCCTCGTGTCCTCTATCTCTACCCTCCCTCTCTGTCCTCTATCTCTCCTTCCCTCTCTGTCCTCTATCTCTCCTCCCCNCTCTCCTCCCCTCTCTGTCCTCTATCTCTCCTTCCCTCTCTGTCCTCTATCTCTCCTTCCCTCTCTGTCCTCTATCTCTCCTTCCCTCTCTGTCCTCTATCTCTCCTTCCCTCTCTGTCCTCTATCTCTCCTTCCCTCTCTGTCCTCTATCTCTCCCCTCCTCTCTGTCCTCTATCTCTCCCCTCCTCTCTGTCCTCTATCTCTCCTTCCTCTCTCCTCTCTCCTCTATCTCTCCCCTCCTCTCTGTCCTCTATCTCTCCTTCCCTCTCTGTCCTCTATCTCTCCCCTCCTCTGTCCTCATCTCCCCTACCTCTCCCCTCCTCTCTGTCCTCTATCTCTCCTTCCCTCTCTGTCCTCTATCTCTCCTTCCCTCCTCTGTCCTCTAGCTCTCCTTCCCCCCCTCTCTGTCCTCTATCTCTCCTTCCCTCTCTGTCCTCTATCTCTCCCCTCCTCTCTGTCCTCTATCGCCCCCTCCTCTCTGTCCTCTATCTCTCCCCTCCTCTCTGTCCTCTATCTCTCCTTCCCTCTCTGTCCTCTATCTCTCCTCCCCCTCTCCTGTCCTCTATCTCTCCCCTCCTCTCTGTCCTCTATCTCTCCTCCCCTCTCTGTCCTCTATCTCTCCTTCCCTCTCTGTCCTCTATCTCTCCTTCCCTCTCTGTCCTCTATCTCTCCTTCCCTCTCTGTCCTCTATCTCTCCTCCCCTCTCTGTCCTCTATCTCTCCTTCCCTCTCTGTCCTCTATCTCTCCTTCCCTCTCTGTCCTCTATCTCTCCTTCCCTCTCTGTCCTCTATCTCTCCCCTCCTCTCTGTCCCTCTATCTCTCCCCTCCTCTCTGTCCTCTATCTCTCCTTCCCTCTCTGTCCTCTATCTCTCCCCTCCTCTCTGTCCTCTATCTCTCCTTCCCTCTCTGTCCTCTATCTCTCCCCTCCTCTCTGTCCTCTATCGTCTCCCCTCCTCTCTGTCCTCTATCTCTCCTTCCCTCTCTGTCCTCTATCTCTCCTTCCCTCTCTGTCCTCTATCTCTCCTCCCCTCTCTGTCCTCTATCTCTCCTTCCCTCTCTGTCCTCTATCTCTCCTCCTCCTCTCTAGTCCTCTATCTCTCCCCTCCTCTCTGTCCTCTATCTCTCCCCTCCTCTCTGTCCTCTATCTCTCCTTCCCTCTCTGTCCTCTATCTCTCCTCCCCTCTCTGTCCTCTATCTCTCCTCCTCTCTGTCCTCTATCCTCCCCTCCTCTCTGTCCTCTATCTCTCCTTCCCCTCTCTGTCCTCTATCTCTCCTCCCCTCTCTGTCCTCTATCTCTCCCCCCTCATCTGTCCTCTATCTCTCCTCCCCTCTCTGTCCTCTATCTCTCCTCCCTCTCTGTCCTCTATCTCTCCTTCCCTCTCTGTCCTCTATCTCTCCTTCCCTCTCTGTCCTCTATCTCTCCTTCCCTCTCTGTCCTCTATCTCTCCTTCCCTATCTGTCCTCTATCTCTCCTTCCCTCTCTGTCCTCTATCTCTCCTCCCTCTCTGTCCTCTATCTCTCCTTCCCTCTCTGTCCTCTATCTCTCCTTCCCTCTCTGTCCTCTATCTCTCCTTCCCTCTCTGTCCTCTATCTCTCCCCTCCTCTCTGTCCTCTATCTCTCCCCTCCTCTCTGTCCTCTATCTCTCCCTTCCCTCTCTGTCCTCTATCTCTCCTCCCCCTCTCTGTCCTCTATCTCTCCCTTCCTCTCTGTCCTCTATCTCTCCTCCTCTCTGTCCTCTATCTCTCCCCTCCTCTCTGTCCTCTATCTCTCCTTCCCTCCTCTGTCCTCTATCTCTCCTTCCCTCTCTGTCCTCTATCTCTCCTCCCCTCTCTGTCCTCTATCTCTCCTTCCCTCTCTGTCCTCTATCTCTCCCCTCCTCTCTGTTCCTCTATCTCTCCCTCCTCTCTGTCCTCTATCTCTCCCTCCTCTCTGTCCTCTATCTCCTCCTTCCCTCTCTGTCCTCTATCTCTCCTCCCCTCTCTGTCCTCTATCTCTCCCTCCTCTCTGTCCTCTATCTCTCCTCCCCTCTCTGTCCTCTATCTCTCCTTCCCTCTCTGTCCTCTATCTCTCCTCCCCTCTCTGTCCTCTCTCGTCCTCTATCTCTCCTTCCCTCTCTGTCCTCTATCTCTCCTCCCTCTCTGTCCTCTATCTCTCCTCCCTCTCTGTCCTCTATCTCTCCTTCCCTCTCTGTCCTCTATCTCTCCTTCCCTCTCTGTCCTCTATCTCTCCTTCCCTCTCTGTCCTCTATCTCTCCTTCCCTCTCTGTCCTCTATCTCTCCTCCCCTCTCTGTCCTCTCTCTCCTTCCCTCTCTGTCCTCTATCTCTCCCTTCTCCCCTCTCTGTCCTCTCTCTCCTTCCCTCTCTGTCCTCTATCTCTCCCCTTCTCTCTGTCCTCTATCTCTCCTCCCCTCCTCTATCTCTCCTTCCCTCTCTGTCCTCAAATCCTCCCCTCCTCTCTGTCCTCTATCTCTCCTTCCCTCTCTGTCCCTCTATCTCTCCTTCCCTCTCTGTCCTCTATCTCTCCTTCCCTCTCTGTCTCCCATCTCCTTCTCCCTCCTTATCTCTCATATGCTCCTCCCCTCTCTTTTCCCTCCTCTACCTCTTTTCTTAACTATATATGTATTCTCTCTCCTCTAGACTGGCAGATCGCCACCCTGTCCTTGTTGCTAGGTGGAGCTGCTCTGGTCCTGCTCTCCTTCCTGGTGGTCCTGGTGTCAGTGTGTATCGGCTCTCGGAGACGCTTCAACAGACCTGTTGCTGTCATGCTGTTCGCTGCAGGTGAACACACACACACACACACACACACACACACACACACACACACACACACACACACACACACACACACACACACACACACACACACACATATCAAATCAAATCAAATGTATTTATATAGCCCTTCGTACATCAGCTGATATCTCAAAGTGCTGTACAGAAACCCGGCCTAAAACCCCAAACAGCAAGCAATGCAGGTGTAGAAGCACGGTGGCTAGGAAAAACTCCCTAGAAAGGCCAATACCTAGGAAGAAACCTAGAGAGGAACCAGGCTATGTGGGGTGGCCAGTCCTCTTCTGGCTGTGCCGGGTGGAGATTATAACAGAACATGGCCAAGATGTTCAAATGTTCATAAATGACCAGCATGGTCGAATAATAATAAGGCAGAACAGTTGAAACTGGAGCAGCAGCACAGTCAGGTGGAAGTTGAAACTGGAGCAGCAGCATGGCCAGGTGGACTGGGGACAGCAAGGAGTCATCATGTCAGGTAGTCCTGGGGCATGGTCCTAGGGCTCAGGTCAGTTGAAACTAGAACAGCAGCATGGCCAGGTGGACTGGGGACAGCAAGGAGTCATCATGTCAGGTAGTCCTGGGGCATGGTCCTAGGGCTCAGGTCCTCCGAGAGAGAGAAAGAAAGAGAGAAGGAGAGAATTAGAGAACGC
>NW_022265941.1:144317-146282 GCF_002021735.2 Oncorhynchus kisutch
CTCCTGCAACAAGCTCCTGCAACAGCTCCTGTAACAACTCCTGCAAACAAGCTCCTGCAACAAGCTCCTGTAACAAGCTCCTGCACACAAGCTCCTCCTGCAACAAGCTCCTGCAACAGGCTCCTGCAACAAGCTCCTGCAATAAGCTCCTGCAACAAGCTCCTGCAACAAGCTCCTGCAACAAGCTCCTGCAACAAGCTCCTGTAACAAGCTCCTGCAACAAGCTCCTGCAATAAGCTCCTGCAACAAGCTGCTGTAACAAGCTCCTGCAACAAGCTCTGCCAACAAGCTCCTGCAAACAAGCTCCTGCAACACTCCTGCAACAAGCTCCTGCAACAAGCTCCTGTAACAAGCTCCTGCCACAAAGCTCCTGCAACAAGCTCCTGTAACAAGCTCCTGCAACAAGCTCCCTGCACAAGCTCCTGTAACAGCTCCTGTAACAAGCTCCTGCAACAAGCTCCGGCAATAAGCTCCTGCAACAAGCTCCTGCAATAAGCTCCTGCAACAAGCTCCTGCAACAAGCTCCTGCAACAAGCTCCTGCAACAAGCTCCTGCAACAAGCTCCTGTAACAAGCCCTGTACACAAGCTCCTGCAACAAGCTCCTGCAACAAGCTCCTGTAACAAGCTCCTGCAACAAGCTCCTGTAACAAGCTCCTGTAACACGCTCCTGCAAACAAGCTCCTGCAATAAGCTCCTGCAACAAGCTCCCGTAACAAGCTCCTGCAACAAGCTCCTGCAATAGCTCCTGCTACAAGCTCCTGTAACAAGCTCCTGCAACAAGCTCCTGCAACAAGCTCCTGTAACAAGCTCCTGCAACAAGCTCCTGTAACAGGCTCCTGCAACAAGCTCCTGCAATAAGCTCCTGCAACAAGCTCCTGCAACAAGCTCCTGCAACAAGCTCCTGTAACAAGCTCCTGCAACAAGCTCCTGCAACAAGCTCCTGTAACAAGCTCCTGCACCAAGCAAACTGACAGCGCTGGTCCTTATTTTCTTCCATTGAACTGAATTCACCTCACCTCAACTGACTTCAAGTCTTCAGTCATTATCTGTCCAAGTGTGTGTGTGTCTGTCTGTCTGTCTGTCTGTCTGTCTGTCTGTCTGTCTGTGTGTGTGTGTGTGTGTGTGTGTGAGAGTCAGTCAGTCAGTTCAAACCTTGTCGAACTCTAGCCAGAAGGCTAACTCCTCCTGCCCTGCCTAGCAACTCACTGCAGTAGGTTGTTCTCCTCCTCTACCTGGGGGAAGCGTTGATCCCACATCAGGCTTAGAAGACCTTCACACGTCCCAAATGGCACCCTAGTCTCTATATGGTGAATTATTTTTGATCAGGGTCCATAGGGATCATAGGGCTCTGGTCAAAAGTAGTGCACTATATAGGGAATATGGTGTCATTTGGGACAAAATCCATTCTTCTTCACAGGTTGTAATTTAAGGAGTTAAAAAACAAACATGTAGCAATACTGCCACCGTACAGGACAACCTGTGCACGTACCTTCATGTATCGTTGGCTGGTTTTCACACCTCTAGGTGCATACAGCCTGTCTTCCATATGGGACCACATGTCAAATACAATGAACATGATTACTGCCCTACCATGAATGTGACTATTTTAATGTACTGTACCTGTGCTGCCTTGTACTGTAACATCTGACTATTGGCTACAGTGGCCTACGGTAGTTCCAGACCATTCATCCTGCTCCAGTCATGAGTATCTGACTGTAGTTTGAGCTGTGTTTGTGTAAACAGATCATGTTGTGGTGTTGTTAATGGCTGGGAGGAAACTCTCACGCTACAGGGACTCACAGCTGTGGCCCTCCCTGAGCTCCTACTGCTGTCCCTCCCTCCCTCCCTCCCTGAGCTCTACTGCTGTCCTCCCTCCCTCCCTCCCTGAGCTCCTACTGCTGTCCTCCCTCCCTCCCTCCCTGAGCTCCTACTGCTGTCCCCCCCCCTCCCTCCGTTTGTTCATC
>NW_022265941.1:146382-156382 GCF_002021735.2 Oncorhynchus kisutch
AGAGAGAGAAGAAGAGAGAGAGAGAGAGAAGAGAGAGAGAGGGAAACTGCATCCATTCTATTCTAGTCTATCTCGGTCAAGCTGTCAAAAACAGCCCTAGAAATATTAATGGTTCAAGAGAATGTTTACATGTGTTTGAATACAGTCCATATGTCACTCTGCTGTCACAGCAGGGTCCTTGGACAGCAGAATAAGGACGTCTGCATACTGCCTAAATCTACCTGACTGTCTTTCCACATCACCATTAGTGTCTTTCTGAAAAACATCCTCTCTGCTCCATCCTGCTCCACGCCACTGCAATGCACACTGGGTAATTGAGAGCTGGAAATGTACCTCTGGGGCTAGAAAGAGAGAGAGAGAGAGAAGACATATATATATACATACACACACACACACACACACACACACACACACACACACACACACACACACACACACACACACACACACACACACACACACACACACACACACACACACCACACACACACACTCTGTCTCTCTCTGTAGTTACTGTAAACAAGTGATTACCATTGAAACAGTGAGGAGTAATATGTACAGCAGGTGGAGCTGTAGTATTCTATCTGTAGAGCCCCGGTGTAGAGTTGTAGTATTCTATCTGTAGAGCCCTGGTATAGAGCTGTAGTATTCTATCTGTAGAGCCCTAGTGTAGAGCTGTAGTATTCTATCTGTAGAGCCCTGGTATAGAGCTGTAGTATTCTATCTGTAGAGCCCTGGTATAGAGCTGTAGTATTCTATCTGTAGAGCCCTAGTGTAGAGCTGTAGTATTCTATCAGTAGAGCTCTGGTGTAGAGCTGTAGTATTCTATCTGTAGAGCCCTGGTGTAGAGCTGTAGTATTCTATCAGTAGAGCCCTGGTGTAGAGCTGTAGTATTCTATCTGTAGAGCCCCGGTGTAGAGTTGTAGTATTCTATCTGTAGAGCCCTGGTATAGAGCTGTAGTATTCTATCTGTAGAGCCCTGGTGTAGAGCTGTAGTATTCTATCAGTAGAGCTCTGGTGTAGAGCTGTAGTATTCTATCAGTAGAGCTCTGGTGTAGAGCTGTAGTATTCTATCTGTAGAGCCCTGGTGTAGAGCTGTAGTATTCTATCAGTAGAGCCCTGGTGTAGAGCTGTAGTATTCTATCTGTAGAGCCCTGGTGTAGAGCTGTAGAGCCCTGGTGTAGAGCTGTAGTATTCTATCTGTAGAGCCCTGGTGTAGAGCTGTAGTATTCTATCTGTAGAGCCCTGGTGTAGAGCTGTAGTATTCTATCTGTAGAGCCCTGGTGTAGAGCTGTAGTATTCCATCTGTAGAGCCCTGGTATAGAGCTGTAGTATTCTATCTGTAGAGCCCTGGTGTAGAGCTGTAGTATTCTATCTGTAGAGCCCTGGTGTAGAGCTGTAGTATTCTATCTGTTAGAGCCCTGGTATAGAGCTGTAGTATTCTATCTGTAGAGCCCTGGTTGTAGAGCTGTAGTATTCTATCTGTAGAGCCCTGGTATAGAGCTCTAGAGCCCTGGTGTAGAGCTGTAGTATTCTATCTGTAGAGCCATGGTGTAGAGCTGTAGTATTATATCTGTAGAGCCCTGGTATAGAGCTCTAGAGCCCTGGTGTAGAGCTGTAGTATTCTATCTGTAGAGCCCTGTTGTAGAGCTGTAGTATTCTATCTGTAGAGCCATGGTGTAGAGCTGTAGTATTCTATCTGTAGAGCCCTGGTATAGAGCTCTAGAGCCCTGGTGTAGAGCTGTAGTATTCTATCTGTAGAGCCCTGGTGTAGAGCTGTAGTATTCTATCTGTAGAGCCCTGGTGTAGAGCTGTAGTATTCTATCTGTAGAGCCCTGGTGTAGAGCTGTAGTATTCTATCTGTAGAGCCCTGGTGTAGAGCTGTAGTATTCTATCTGTAGAGCCCTGGTATAGAGCTCTAGAGCCCCTGGTGTAGAGCTGTAGTATTCTATCTGTAGAGCCCTGGTGTAGAGCTGTAGTATTCTATCTGTAGAGCCCTGGTGTAGAGCTGTAGTATTCTATCTGTAGAGCCCTGGTGTAGAGCTGTAGTATTTCTGATGGTCTCTCCCAAGAGGACATGAAACCAGATACACACGGAAGTGGGGGAAGAGCTGTGGACGTTTACTAGAGAGCTTCAGGCTGTGTGATATGGTAGGTGAGGGGTGGTATAGGAAGGGAGATGTGATATGGTAGGTGAGGGGTGGTATAGGAAGGGGGATGTGATATGGTAGGTGAGGGGTGGTACAGGAAGGGGGATGTGATATGGTAGGTGAGGGGGTGGTACAGGAAGGGGATGTGATATGGTAGGTGAGGGGGTGATGCAGGAAGGGTGATGTGATATGGTAGGTGAGGGGTGGTACAGGAAGGGGGATGTGATATGGTAGGTGAGGGGTGGTACAGGTAGGGGGATGTGATATGGTAGGTGAGGGGTGGTACAGGAAGGGGGATGTGATATGGTAGGTGAGGGGTGATGCAGGAAGGGTGATGTGATATGGTAGGTGAGGGGTGGTACAGGAAGGGGGATGTGATATGGTAGGTGAGGGGTGGTACAGGAAGGGTGATGTGATATGGTAGGTGAGGGGTGGTATAGGAAGGGGGATGTGATATGGTAGGTGAGGGGGTGGTATAGGAAGGGGGATGTGATATGGTAGGTGAGGGGTGGTATAGGAAGGGTGATGTGATATGGTAGGTGAGGGGTGGTACAGGAAGGGTGATGTGATATGGTAGGTGAGGGGTAGTACAGGAAGGGGATGTGATATGGTAGGTGAGGGGTGATACAGGAAGGGTGATGTGATATGGTAGGTGAGGAGTGGTACAGGAAGGGTGATGTGATATGGTAGGTGAGGGGTAGTACAGGAAGGGGGATGTGATATGGTAGGTGAGGGGTGATACAGGAAGGGTGATGTGATATGGTAGGTGAGGGGGTGGTACAGGAAGGGGGATGTGATATGGTAGGTGAGGGGTGATACAGGAAGGGTGATGTGATATGGTAGGTGAGGGGTGATACAGGAAGGGTGATGTGATATGGTAGGTGAGGGGTGATACAGGAAGGGTGATGTGATATGGTAGGTGAGGGGTGGTGCAGGAAGGGGGATGTGATATGGTAGGTGAGGGGTGGTGCAGGAAGGGGGATGTGATATGGTAGGTGAGGGGGTGGTGCAGGAAGGGTGATGTGATATGGTAGGTGAGGGGTGGTACAGGAAGGGTGATGTGATATGGTAGGTGAGGGGTGATACAGGAAGGGTGATGTGATATGGTAGGTGAGGGGTGATACAGGAAGGGTGATGTGATATGGTAGGTGAGGGGTGATACAGGAAGGGTGATGTGATATGGTAGGTGAGGGGTGATACAGGAAGGGGGATGTGATATGGTAGGTGAGGGGTGATACAGGAAGGGTGATGTGATATGGTAGGTGAGGGGTGTGATACAGGAAGGGGGATGTGATATGGTAGGTGAGGGGTGATACAGGAAGGGGATGTGATATGGTAGGTGAGGCGGTGATACAGGAAGGGTGATGTGATATGGTAGGTGAGGGGTGATACAGGAAGGGTGATGTGATATGGTAGGTGAGGGGTGATACAGGAAGGGTGATGTGATATGGTAGGTGAGGGGTTGATACAGGAAGGGTGATGTGATATGGTAGGTGAGGAGTGGTACAGGAAGGGTGATGTGATATGGTAGGTGAGGGGTGATACAGGAAGGGTGATGTGATATGGCTAGGTGAGGGGTGATACAGGAAGGGTGATGTGATATGGTAGGTGAGGGGTGATACAGGAAGGGTGATGTGATATGGTAGGTGAGGGGTGATACAGGAAGGGTGATGTGATATGGTAGGTGAGGGGTGATACAGGAAGGGTGATGTGATATGGTAGGTGAGGGGTGATACAGGAAGGGTGATGTGATATGGTAGGTGAGGAGTGGTACAGGAAGGGTGATGTGATATGGTAGGTGAGGGGGTGATACAGGAAGGGGATGTGATATGGTAGGTGAGGGTGATACAGGAAGGGTGATGTTGATATGGTAGGTGAGGAGTGGTACAGGAAGGGTGATGTGATATGGTTAGGTGAGGGGTAGTACAGGAAGGGGATGCGATATGGTAGGTGGGGGGTGATACAGGAAGGGGGATGTGATATGGTAGGTGAGGGGTGATACAGGAAGGGTGATGTGATATGGTAGGTGAGGGTAGTACAGGAAGGGGGATGTGATATGGTAGGTGAGGGGTGGGTGATACAGGAAGGGGGATGTGATATGGTAGGTGAGGGGTGGTACAGGAAGGGTGATGTGATATGGTAGGTGAGGGGTGGTACAGGAAGGGTGATGTGATATGGTAGGTGAGGGGTGATACAGGAAGGGGGATGTGATATGGTAGGTGAGGGGTGGTACAGGAAGGGTGATGTGATATGGTAGGTGAGGAGTGGTACAGGAAGGGTGATGTGATATGGTAGGTGAGGGGGTAGTACAGGAAGGGGGATGTGATATGGTAGGTGAGGGTAGGTGATACAAGAAGGGTGATGTGATATGGTAGTAGAGGGGTGGTATAGGAAGGGTGATGTGATATGGTAGGTGAGGGGTGATACAGGAAGGGTGATGTGATATTGTAGGAGAGGGGTGATACAGGAAGGGGGATGTGATATGGTAGGTGAGGGGTGGGTGATACAGGAAGGGGGATGTGATATGGTAGGTGAGGGGTGGTACAGGAAGGGTGATGTGATATGGTAGGTGAGGAGTGGTACAGGAAGGGTGATGTGATATGGTAGGTGAGGGGTAGTACAGGAAGGGGGATGTGATATGGTAGGTGAGGGGTAGGTGATACAAGAAGGGTGATGTGATATGGTAGTAGAGGGGTGGTATAGGAAGGGTGATGTGATATGGTAGGTGAGGGGTGATACAGGAAGGGTGATGTGATATTGTAGGAGAGGGGTGATACAGGAAGGGTGATGTGATATGGTAGGTGAGGGTGATGCAGGAAGGGGGATGTGATATGGTAGGTGAGGGGTGGTTCAGAAGGGTGATGTGATATGGTAGGTGAGGGGTAGTACAGGAAGGGTGATGTGATATGGTAGGTGAGGGGTGATGCAGGAAGGGGGATGTGATATGGTAGGTGAGGGGTGGTTCAGAAGGGTGATGTGATATGGTAGGTGAGGGGTAGTACAGGAAGGGTGATATGGTAGCTGGTAAGTGAAAGCTGATCAGATATTACAGGTGTTGAGTGGTACAGGAAGAGTGATGTATGAAGTGATGTATCTCAGGGAGGGTTATGAATAACAGAACCCAGTCTTGTGCCAGATTGCCTTCCAGTCTTCCAGTGGTAACAACAGATACTGGTTGTTCCACTGTCCTGATCTGCCCTACATGGGTTTTCTGGGTCAGAGAGGGCTGAAGGAGATGGGGGAGAGGAGAGAGGGGAACAAAGGGGGGAGAGGAGGGAAGGGAAGAGAGGAGGAGAGGAGGGAAGGGAAGAGAGGGGGAGAGGAGGGAGGGGGAAGAGAGGGGGAGAGGAGGGAAGGAAGAGAAGGAGAGCGGAGCGGAGGGAGGGGAGAGGAGGGGAAGGGAAAGAGAGGGGGAGCGGAGGGAAGGGAAGAGAGGGGGAGAGGAGGGAGGAAGAGAGGAGAGCGGAGGGAGGGGGAGAGGAGGGAAGGGAAGAGAGGAGAGCGGAGGGAGGGGGAGAGAGGGGAAGGGAAGGGAAGAGAGGGGAGAGGAGGGAAGAAGAGAGCGGGAGAGGGGAAGGAGAGAGGGGAGAGAGGAGGGAAGGGAAGAGAGGGGGAGAGGAGGGAAGGGAAGAGAGGAGGAGAGGAGGGAAGGGAAGAGAGGAAGTGGAGGGAGGGGAGAGGAGGGCAGGGAACAAAGGGGGAAGAGGAGGGAAGGGAAGAGAGAGGGAGCAGAGGGAGGGGGAGAGGAGGGAAGGAAGAGAGGGGGAGAGGAGGGAAGGGAAGAGAGGAGGAGAGGAGGTAAGGGAAGAGAGGAGGAGAGGAGGGAAGGGAAGAGAGGAGAGCGGAGGGAGGGGAGAGGAGGGAAGGGAAAGAGAGGGGGGAGAGGAGGGAAGGGAAGAGAGGGGGAGAGGAGGGAAGGGAAGAGAGGAGGAGCAGAGGGAGGGGGAGAGGAGTTGAGGGGAAGAGAGGGGGAGAGGAGGGAAGGGAAGAGGGGGGGGAAGGGAGGGGGAGAGGAGGGAGGGGAAGAGAGGAGGGAGGAGGAGAGGAGGGAGGGAGGGGAAGAGAGGGGGAGAGGGGGAGGGGAAGAGAGGGGGAGAGGGGGAGAGGAGGGAGGAGGAGAGGAGAGGGGGAGAGGAGAGGAGGGAGGGGGAGCGGATAGAGGAGGAGAGGAGAGGGGGAGAGGAGGAGGGAGGAGGAGAGGAGGGAGGGGAAGAGAGGGGGAGATGAGGGAGGGGAAGAGAGGAGGGAGGAGGAGAGGAGGTTTGGTAATGATTATGTGGTGGACCACCTAAAGGACTAGCCCCAACCCTTGTGTTTTACACACACACACACACACACACACACACACACACGCGGCGCGCGGCTCTTGAGGAAGAGGTAGTGATTAACGACTGGATCAGATCAATAGGCAGGATACAGGCCTCCAGTAATCAACCTGATTGTCTAACACACACACACACACACACACACACACACACACACACACACATACACCAGCAGCAATAGATGTGTGTGTGTGTGTGTGTGTGTGTGTGTGTGCGTGCGTGTGTGCGTGCGTGCGTGCGTGCGTGCGTGTGTGTGTGTGTGTGTGTGTGTGTGTGTGTGTGTGTGTACGTCCGCTGGAAAATGAAAAATGAATCATGTTTGTTTGAGATGCTGTACTAATGTCTGCTTTCATCACACA
Organism: Oncorhynchus kisutch; assembly: GCF_002021735.2. Taxonomy (NCBI): domain Eukaryota; kingdom Metazoa; phylum Chordata; class Actinopteri; order Salmoniformes; family Salmonidae; genus Oncorhynchus; species Oncorhynchus kisutch. Next base: position 153,217 of record NW_022265941.1, read on the forward strand.
CCACAACAGAGAGACATTACAATCACGGCTCTGTTTTCTGTTGCTCTTCATTTAATCCTTGACTGTTCCATTGGCTTGGGCCTTTCCTCATGAATAAAGCATGGAGGACTTCTGACCAATCTGACTGCATCTCTGTAATGGGGCTGTGTTGCTCTTCATGAAGCTGCAATAAGGACAGGGCCAGTCGTTGTTCTAGCTGCTATATGTTCTGACCAGAGGACAGGGCCAGTCGTTGTTCTAGCTGCTATATGTTCTGATCAGAGGACAGGGCCAGTCGTTGTTCTAGCTGCTATATGTTCTGACCAGAGGACAGGGCCAGTCGTTGTTCTAGCTGCTATATGTTCTGACCAGAGGACAGGGCCAGTCGATGTTCTAGCTGCTATATGTTCTGACCAGAGGACAGGGCCAGTCGTTGTTCTAGCTGCTATATGTTCTGACCAGAGGACAGGGCCAGTCGTTGTTCTAGCTGCTATATGTTCTGACCAGAGGACAGGGCCAGTCGATGTTCTAGCTGCTATATGTTCTGACCAGAGGACAGGGCCAGTCGTTGTTCTAGCTGCTATATGTTCTGACCAGAGGACAGGGCCAGTCGTTGTTCTAGCTGCTATATGTTCTGACCAGAGGACAGGGCCAGTCGTTGTTCTAGCTGCTATATGTTCTGACCAGAGGACAGGGCCAGTCGATGTTCTAGCTGCTATATGTTCTGACCAGAGGACAGGGCCAGTCGTTGTTCTAGCTGCTATATGTTCTGACCAGAGGACAGGGCCAGTCGTTGTTCTAGCTGCTATATGTTCTGACCAGAGGACAGGGCCAGTCGTTGTTCTAGCTGCTATATGTTCTGACCAGAGGACAGGGCCAGTCGTTGTTCTAGCTGCTATATGTTCTGATCAGAGGACAGGGCCAGTCGATGTTCTAGCTGTGTGATGAGGATGAGGCCGTCACTCCCCCCGAGTCACTGATCCAACAGCTGTTTCTGTATACCACTTATCATAATGACACTTATCCAAAGAGATACCAGGACAGGAAGTGCACATATAGTGTAGGAGTGGATCCCTGCTGGAATTAAACAACAACCGTGGCGTTGCCAGGTAGTGCCACACTAACCAACTGAGCCTTACAAGACAGGAGGACTTGTGTTTATTGGCGTAGACTGGTTGACTGCTCAGACGATCTGTCATCCACTTCAATATGTTTCCTCTCTTCAGCAAGTGGAGAGTTCTGCCCAGAGTCACATTTCACATCTATTTCAGTCTCGTTTTAATCTCTGTCTGCGTCTCAAATGGAAACCTGTTTCCTTTAAATCCCACAGGGCTCTGGTCAAACGTAGTGCGCCCTATAGGGAATAGGGTACCATTTTGGACTGTGATTTCAGCATTCTCTCCCGCCTCCTTTATCTCATCAGTCATAAGACTCCCTTAAAACCACACTGTATTTCATGACTGTTCTTTTCCCCCTTCTCTACCCCTCCTCTTCTCTCTACCCCTCCTCTTCTCTACCCCTCCTCTTCTCTACACCTCCTCTTCTCTACCCCTCCTCTTCTCTCTACCCCTCCTCTTCTCTCTACCCCTCCTCTTCTCCTACCCTCTCTTCTCTCTACCCCTCCTCTTCTCTCTACCCTCCTCTTCTCTACCCCTCCTCTTCTCTCTACCCCTCCTCTTCTCTCTACCCCTCCTCTTCTCTCTACCCCTCCTCTTCTCTCTACCCCTCCTCTTCTCTACCCCTCCTCTTCTCTCTACCCCTCCGCTTCTCTACCACTCCTCTTCTCCTCCTCTTCCCTACCCCTCCTCTTCTCTCTACCCCACCTCTTCTCTACCCTGCCTCTGCTCTACCCCTCCTTTTCTCTCTACCCCTCCTCTTCTCCACCCCTCCCCTTCTCTCTACCCTCCTCTTCTCTACCCCTCCTTTTCACTCTACCCCTCCTCTTCTCCACCCCTCCTCTTCTCTACCCCTCCTCTTCTCTCTACCCCTCCTCTTCTCTCTACCCCTCCTCTTCTCTACCCCTCCTCTTCTCTACCCCTCCTCTTCTCTACCCCTCCTTTTCTCTCTACCCCTCCTCTTCTCTACCCCTCCTCTTCTCTACCCCTCCTCTTCTCTACCCCTCCTCTTCTCTACCCCTCCTCTTCTCTCTACCCCTCCTCTTCTCTCTACCCCTCCTCTTCTCTACCCCTCCTCTTCTCCACCCCTCCTCTTCTCTACCCCTCCTTTTCTCTCTACCCCTCCTCTTCTCTACCCCTCCTCTTCTCTACCCCTCCTCTTCTCCACCCCTCCTCTTCTCTACCCCTCCTCTTCTCCACCCCTCCTCTTCTCTCTCCTTTTCAGTGTGTTGTTGTTAACCTCCTGTTACTACTGAGGCTTCCTTTAGTGATGAACTGACTGTCTGTCTGTCTGTCTGGCCCCATAACTGTCTCTCTGTCTAGCCTCATGGGGCTCCCGAGTGGCGCAGCAGTCTAAGGCACTGCATCTCAGTGCTAGAGGCATCACTACAGACCCTGGCTCAACTCCAGTCTGTATCACAACCGACCAAGTCTGGCTCTCTGGCCCCATAATTGTCTGAATGTCTTTCTGGCCCAAAACTGTCTGTCTGTCTTGCCCCATAACTGTCTGTCTGTCTGTCTGTCCCCATAATGGTCTGACTGTCTCTCTGGCCCTGTAACTGTCAGTCTGTCTGTACAGGCCCATAACTGTCTCTCTATCTGGCCTCATAACTGTCAGTCTGTCTCTCTGGCCCCTTAACTGTCTGTCCGTTTGTCCCATAACTGTCTGTCTGTCCCCATAACTGTCTGTCTGTCTGTCTGTCCCCATAATTGTCTGTCTGCCTCTCTGAACCCATAACAGTCTGCATGTCTCTCTGGCCCCATAACTGTCTGTCTGTTGTCAGGCCCCATAACTGTCTGTCTGTCTGTCCCATAACTGTCTGTCTGCCTCTCTGAACCATAACTGTCTGTCTGTCTGTCTGTCTGTCTGTCTGTCTGTCTGTCTGTCTGTCTGTCTGTCTGTCTGTCTGTCTGTCTGTCTGTCTGACCTCATAACTGTCTGTCTGTTTGTCTTGTTCCATAACTGTCTATCACTCTGACCCCATAACTGTCTGTATGTCTGGCCCATAACTGTATGTCTGTCTGGCAACTGTCTGTATGTCTGGCCCATAACTGTCTGTCTGTCTGGCCCC
>NW_022265941.1:161382-225772 GCF_002021735.2 Oncorhynchus kisutch
CGGGATCGGGGCACAGGAATGGCAGCAGGCAGGTGTGAGTGCATCTGCACGCACAGTGAGGCGAAGACTTTTGGAGGATGGCCTGGTGTCAAGATGGGCAGCAAAAAAGCCACTTCACTCCAGGAAAAACATCAGTGACAGACTGATATTCTGCAAAAGGTACAGGGATTGGATTGCTGAGGACTGAGGTAAAGTCATTTTCTCTGATGAATCCCCTTTCTGATTGTTTGGGGCATCTGGAAAAAAGGGACATCCGGGGAATCGGGAGAAGACAAGGTGAGTACTACCATCAGTCCTGTGTCATGCCAACAGTAAAGCATCCTGAGACCATTCATGTGTGGGGTTGCTTCTCAGCCGAGGAAGTGGGCTCACTCACAATTTTGCCTAAGAACACAGCCATGAATAAAGAATGGTACCAACACATCCTCTGAGAGCAACTTCTCTCAACCATCCAGGACCAGTTTGGTGACAAACAATGCCTTTTCCAGCATGATGGAGCATCTTGCCACAAGGCAAAAGTGATAACTGTGGCTCGGGGAACAAAACATCGATATTTTGGGTCCATGGCCAGGAAACTCCCCAGACCTTAATCCCATTGAGAACATGTGGTCAATCCTCAAGAGGCAGGTGGACAAAAAAAAACCCACAAATTCTGACAAACTCCAAGCATTGATTATGCAAGAATGGGCTGCCATCAGTCAGGATGTGGCCCAGAAGTTAATTGACAGCATGCCAGGGCGGATTGCAGAGGTCTTGAAAAAGTAGGGTCAACACTGCAAAATATTGAGTCTTTGCATCAACTTCATGTAATTGTCAATAAAAGCCTTTGATACTTATGAAATGCTTGTAATTATACTTCAGTATTCCATAGTAACATCTGACAAAAAATATCTAAAGACACTGAAGCAGCGAACTTTGTGTAAATTAATATTTGTGTCATTCTCAAACTTTTGGCCACAACTGTACACTGAGTGTATCAAACTTTAATGACACCTGCTCTTTCCATGACATAGACTGATTAGGTGAAACTAGGTGAAAGCTGGGATCCCTTATTGATGTCACTTGTTAAGTCCACTTCAATCAGTGTAGATGAAGGGGAGGAGACAGGTTGAACAAGGATTTATAAGCCTTGAGATAATTGAGACATGGATTGTGTTTGTGTGTCATTCAGAGGGTGGATGGGCAAGACAAAAGATTTAGGTGCCTTTGAACGGGGTATGGTAGTAGGTGCCAGGTTCATCAGTTTGTGTCAAGAACTGTAACGCTGCTGGGTTTTTCACACTCAACAGTTTCCCGTGTGCATCAAGAATGGTCCACCACCCAAAGGACATCCTGACAACTTGGCACAACTGTGGGAAGCTTTGGAGTCAACATGGGTCGGCATCCCTGTGGAACATGTAGGCTTGGCCCCAAACTATGTCCTCCCGGTCTTCTCCCTGTCTCATCTCTCTTTTCACTCTGTCACCTCTCTGTCTTCACTCTGTCACCTCTCTGTCTCCACTCTGTCTCCTCCCTGTCTCCTCCCTGTCTCCTCCCTATATCTTCCTTCTGTCTCCACTCTGTCTCCTCCCTGTCTCCTCCCTATATCTTCCTTCTGTCTCCTCTCTGTCTCCTCTCTGTTTCCACTCTGTCTCCTCTCTGGTTCCACTATGTCTCCTCTCTGTCTCCTCTCTGGTTCCACGATGTCTCCTCTCTGTCTTCTCTCTGACTCCTTTCTTTCTCCTCTCTGTCACTCTGTATCTGGATGAATGATCTCTGTGGTAACTTGTATAGGGAGGAATGATCTCTGTGGTAACTTGTATAGGGATGAATGATCTCTGTGGTAACTTGTATAGGGAGGAATGATCTCTGTGGTTACTTGTATATTGATGAATGATCTCTATGGTAACTTGTATATTGATGAATGATCTCTGTGGTTACTTGTATATTGATGAATGATCTCTGTGGTAACTTGTATATTGATGATTGATCTCTGTGGTAACTTGTATCTGGATGTTTGATCTCTATGGTAACTTGTATCTGTACAGGGTGAACTCTACATGGCTCTATGGTAACTTGTATCTGCACAGGGTGAACTCTACATGATCTCTATGGTAACTTGGATATGTACAGGGGGAACTCTACATGACTCTATGCAAAGGGTTTTTATAGTCTTTAGGAATTGTGCCTCATCTGTGCTGGTGTCACCCCCCACACCAGCCTTTAGATGCTGTGACATCCTGTGGAGGTCAGGCCTGGGCGATCAGGTTACTGTAACTTGGTATCGTTTGACTGGTCGATGGTGGTTGGTTTTGGTTTGAAAGAGTCACAACTTCAACTGTTCTAAATGGAATGAAATGTCGTTGTTCTGCCTCTACTCCTGTACGCTGTCCATGGAATAAGGTTGTATGAAATGCTTCTCTTGTGAGCTAGCAAAGCCCATGGCCTGAGTTGGTCTGAGTAGTTCATGCTTTGTCTTGGTAGGTGACCTGAGGATCTATAGGTCTAGATTGGAGATGCTTTGTTAATGTCAGGGTTGACTTGTAACTTCAGCTTTATGCCTTGTATGTTATTTCATTCATTTTACAACACTTTTAAATAATACATTCCCTTCTCATGACTATTCCCTTAGTCCTGCCAAACTCAGAATTCTTGATTGCACCTGGTTTTACTATAATATTAAATGTATATTTAAATATATTAAATGGAGTCAGATGGTCAGGTTTAGCAAATGTAGATTGTTAAATATGATTTATCACTGCACACAAGCACACACACACACACATACACACACAAGCACACACACACACACACACACACACACACACACACACACACACACACACACACACACACACACACACACACACACACACACACACACACACACACACACACACACACACACACACACACACATACACACACAAGCACACACACACACACACACACACACACACACACACACACATACACACACAAGCACACACACACACACACACACACACACACACACACACACACACGCACACACACACACACACACACACACACACACACACACACACATACACACACGCACACACACACACACACACCCTCTGATAGATATGGCCAAGAGAGCAGTCTCTTTAATGGCTCCGTTCTGAATTCTCACACTGTGATAAATGAATTTTAATTAAGAGAATATGGAGAAATGTAATAAAGGATGGTATTATTTTAATGACCAGAGAACAGAAGCTTTGTCATCATCCAAGTGGAGATGCTGTATATCACGTCTAGTCAACCTTAAAGGCTTCTCCACAATGCTTATTTCAGGGCAGAGTAAGGGCACCTACAGCAACAAACTGATCACTAGAAATAGACGGCGGTATCGGACGTTTGAAAAGGTCCTAAGGACGTCGATATATGCCTTCCTCTGTGCTCAACCCCCAAAAGAAATGTAGAACGATCGCCCAGCACTGGGAGCGAACTCGTGATGCTCAGAGCCAGAGCACCCCCTCATTAGACCACTGAGCCATCTTAACCACTCACAATGAAGACCTAAACTTAACCACTCACAATGAATACCTAAACTTAACCACTCACAATGAATACCTAAACTTAACCACTCAATGAATACCTAAACTTAACCACTCACAATGAATACCTAAACTTAACCACTCACAATGAATACCTAAACTTAACCCCTCACAATGAATACCTAAACTTAACCACTCACAATGAATACCTAAACTTAACCACTCAATGAATACCTAAACTTAACCACTCACAATGAATACCTAAACTTAACCCCTCACAATGAATACCTAAACTTAACCACTCACAATGAATACCTAAACTTAACCACTCAATGAATACCTAAACTTAACCCCTCACAATGAATACCTAAACTTAACCACTCAATGAATACCTAAACTTAACCACTCACAATTAATACCTAAACGTAACCACTCAATGAATACCTAAACTTAACCACTCAATGAATACCTAAACTTAACCACTCACAATGAATGCCTAAACTTAACCCCTCACAATGAATACCTAAACTTAACCACTCACAATGAATACCTAAACTTAACCACTCACAATGAATACCTAAACTTAACCCTCTGAGTTGTTTCTGTTTCAACCCTGTAACCACATGGAATTAATGCGTAAAAACAGACGTTTAACCATAATACGTTAAATTTCGACGGGTAACAATGAGATCTTGTTGACAGAAAACTCCAGGCAGTTCCCTTATCCTCTAGCCTAGTAGAAACTTCCTGTAGATTGAATTAATTACATGAACTCCTTTCAAATATACAAAAGAGGGAAAATGGTGAACTGTCTAGGGTGTATGTGTTAGGGGTTGTTTCTGTATGGGGCCAAATCACCTAAGAATGTTTCCATGTTATTGTTCTCTTAAAGTCCCATAGTGGGTCTTATTCCATGTTATTGTTCTCTTAAAGTCCCATAGTGGGTCTTATTCCATGTTATTGTTCTCTTAAAGTCCCATAGTGGGTCTTATTCCATGTTATTGTTCTCTTAAAGTCCCATAGTGGGTCTTATTCCATGTTATAGTTCTCTTAAAGTCCCATAGTGGGTCTTATTCCATGTTATTCTTCTCTTAAAGTCCCATAGTGGGTCTTATTCCATGTTATTGTTCTCTTAAAGTCCCATAGTGGGTCCTATTCCATGTTATTGTTCTCTTAAAGTCCCATAGTGGGTCTTATTCCATGTTATTGTTCTCTTAAAGTCCCATAGTGGGTCTTATTCCATGTTATTGTTCTCTTAAAGTCCCATAGTGGGTCTTATTACATGTTATAGTTCTCTTAAAGTCCCATAGTGGGTCTTATTCCATGTTATTCTTCTCTTAAAGTCCCATTGTGGGTCTTATTCCATGTTATTCTTCTCTTAAAGTCCCATAGTGGGTCCTATTCCATGTTATTGTTCTCTTAAAGTCCCATAGTGGGTCTTATTCCATGTTATTGTTCTCTTAAAGTCCCACAGTGGGTCTTATTCCATGTTATTCTTCTCTTAAAGTCCCATAGTGGGTCTTATTCCATGTTATAGTTCTCTTAAAGTCCCATAGTGGGTCTTATTCCATGTTATTCTTCTCTTAAAGTCCCATAGTGGGTCTTATTCCATGTTATTCTTCTCTTAAAGTCCCATAGTGGGTCCTATTCCATGTTATTGTTCTCTTAAAGTCCCATAGTGGGTCTTATTCCATGTTATTCTTCTCTTAAAGTCCCATAGTTTGTCCAGTGGTCTTATTCCATGTTATTGTTCCCTTAAAGTCCCATAGTGGGTCTTATTCCATGTTATTGTTCTCTTAAAGTCCCATAGTGGGTCTTATTCCATGTTATTGTTCTCTTAAAGTCCCATAGCGGGTCTTATTCCATGTTATTGTTCTCTTAAAGTCCCATAGTGGGTCTTATTCCATGTTATTGTTCTCTTATTTTTATTTATTTTATTTCACCTTTATTTAACCAGGTAGGCTAGTTGAGAACAAGTTCTCATTTGCAACTGCGACCTGGCCAAGATAAAGCATAGCAGTGTGAACAGACAACACAGAGTTACACATGGAGTAAACAATTAACAAGTCAATAACACAGTAGAAAAAAAGGGGAGTCTATATACATTGTGTGCAAAAGGCATGAGGAGGTAGGCGAATAATTACAATTTTGCAGATTAACACTGGAGTGATAAATGAACAGATGGACATGTACAGGTAGAGATATTGGTGTGCAGAAGAGCAGAAAAGTAAATAAATAAAAACAGTATGGGGATGAGGTAGGTGAAAATGGGTGGGCTATTTACCAATAGACTATGTACAGCTGCAGCGATCGGTTAGCTGGTCAGATAGCAGATGTTTGAAGTTGGTGAGGGAGATAAAAGTCTCCAACTTCAGCGATTTTTGCAATTCGTTCCAGTCACAGGCAGCAGAGTACTGGAACGAAAGGCGGCCAAATGAGGTGTTGGCTTTAGGGATGATCAGTGAGATACACCTGCTGGAGCGCGTGCTACGGATGGGTGTTGCCATCGTGACCAGTGAACTGAGATAAGGCGGAGCTTTACCTAGCATGGACTTGTAGATGACCTGGAGCCAGTGGGTCTGGCGACGAATATGTAGCGAGGGCCAGCCGACTAGAGCATACAAGTCGCAGTGGTGGGTGGTATAAGGTGCTTTAGTGACAAAACGGATGGCACTGTGATAAACTGCATCCAGTTTGCTGAGTAGAGAGTTGGAAGCAATTTTGTAGATGACATCGCCAAAGTCGAGGATCGGTAGGATAGTCTTAAAGTCCCATCGTGGGTCTTATTCCATGTTATTGTTCTCTTAAAGTCCCATAGTGGGTCTTATTCCATGTTATTGTTCTCTTAAAGTCCCATAGTGGGTCTTATTCCATGTTATTGTTCTCTTAAAGTCCCATAGTGGGTCTTATTCCATGTTATTGTTCTCTTAAAGTCCCATAGTGGGTCTTATTCCATGTTATTGTTCTCTTAAAGTCCCATAGTGGGTCTTATTCCATGTTATTGTTCTCTTAAAGTCCCATAGTGGGTCTTATTCCATGTTATTGTTCTCTTAAAGTCCCATAGTGGGTCTTAGTCCATGTTATTGTTCTCTTAAAGTCCCATAGTGGGTCTTATTCCATGTTATTGTTCTCTTAAAGTCCCATAGTGGGTCTTATTCCATGTTATTGTTCTCTTAAAGTCCCATACTGCTGTGATCACAGTCAACACATCATATCACTCAGAACATAGGACACATTAAACCAGGGGTGGGCAACTCCAGTCCTCCAGGGCCTGATTGGTGTCACAGTTTTTCTCCATCCCTAGCAAACACAGCAGATTAATCAAATGTCATTCTAAACTGAAGATCATGTTTAGGTGATTATTAGAGTCAGGTGTGTTAGCTGGGGCAAAACTGTGACACCAATCAGGCTGGAGGACTGAGTTGCCCACCCCTGGTTTAATGTGTCCTATGTTCTGAGTGATATGATGTGTTGACTGTGATCAGAGCAGTGTGGTCTCTGGTGTATGGGGACTGGGGTACATGTGGTGGGTGGCTGTGTGTTCTGAGTGACATGATGTGTTGACTGTGATCAGAGCAGTGTGGTCTCTGGTGTATGGGGACTGGGGGACATGTGGTGGGGGGGCTGTGTGTTCTGTCAACGCTGATTGGCCAGGGATGAGTGTGTTACTCCACTGAACCCCTTCAAGGGGATGCTTTCAGTCTTCCTGCTGTGGAGTTGGATACAGCCACTGGACATGGAGATTGGATGAGGGTTCCCTGACCATGTGGTGGGGGGTGATGTTCCACTCCCTGTGTGTGTGTGTGTGTGTGTGTGTGTGTGTGCACGCATATTGCCCTATCAATGCACTCCTGTGTTTAGATAATGTGTCCTCCTTACCGTTTATTGAGTAAATGTGTCCCTTCATGTTGGCAGAACCCACAGCCAAATGTCACACACACACACACACACACACACACACACACACACACACACACACACACACACACACACACACACACACACACACACACACACACACACACACACACACACACACACACACACACACAAGCCAAATGAGCCATCAGATTGGTCTGATTTCTGCCAGCTGCTCGCACTATCACCCTGTTTGCCGCCCACGTCAAGAAACACACAGGAGGCGGCCTTTATACCGGCCATCAGCCAATGGAAACCCAGAATACAGAGTTCTGGGCATGGTTTAACCAATAAGATAGGAGATAGTTTGGTGATGTTACGTCAGACAGTTCTGGATTAGTGACAGTAAATAAACACACATATGGCTTCTCAGTTTAAGATCAGCCAATAGTAACAGGATAGATGGCCTGTCTGGTCATGGAGCAGCCAATGAAAACATAGGGATTTTACACACCTACACCTGTCCTGTGGATAACAATTGTTGGGTTCTTTTCAATTATAGTCACTTCAGCAAAGGAATTTAATATAATTCCAGAACGCGCGCACACACACACACACACACACACACACACACACACACACACACACACACACACACACACACACACACACACACACACACACACACACACACACACACACACAGATATCTGATATGTGACATTGCACTCTCAAAATAATATATAAATATTGTTTCACCATATCTCAGGTTTTAAATGGCCTTCAATGTCTATCATTTGGAGAACGGATAAAGGCAGACGTGTCTGATAGTGTGGGGAATGCCCATGAGGAGACAGGGAATAAGCGATTCTGTCCGCTGTCACACTGGAGAGAGGTCCTCTATCGGCGCCGCGCGCTCACCAGACAGAGCCACGCGGATTCGGCGGGAGTAGGTTATGCTCGTGCTCCTGGGAAGACGAGATATTTGGCATCGCGCTGCCTCAGTGTGAGCCGCTGTAACCTGGCCAAGAGTCTGCTAATACAACGGCTTTATAGAAACATTACAACGGCCCGGGAATGAGAGATGAACGGGAACAGAGCAAGCTTTGGATATCCTGCGTCTGATGTTGATTAACTAAACGGAATTTGGTTAGCATGGAACAATTTCAGGTAAGATTTAAAGCAGCTCGGGCAAATGTATCCCAATATAAGCGGATATCATAAGGAATAACGCGTTGTTATTCATTTGAAGTGTCTTACTTTGCGGCTGTGGTGTTGCGTTATGATAAGTCTCTCAACGTTAAATAATGGTCGAGTCCACTTGACATGTCTGTGATTAGTCTTTACGGATCTAGAGAGCGGGGAGACAACTCGTGAGCAGCCCTAGCAACCGGGGGATATCTATACTGGGCGATACCTTTACAAGCCTGCTAAACTGCGACGCATAGCCGAGCGGATAGTCCAAAATGTTCCGAAAGGAGCAAGGTGCTCTAGTTATGGCGTTTGACTAATCAGCTCCCCTATAAATATAGTCGCAGATGAGAAAATAACGTGTCCAGATAATATACTAGCGCAGGGTGACAGCCAGAAAGATCTGGCAGCGGGTTTATCAGTTAGCGGAGAGACGCGCCCGAGGCCCGCGCCGGGGTTGGCTCCAGGGCTCCCTCCGCGGCAGCCAGTCCGGTTGTGGACCGAGTTCAAATTAGTTTTATATTGGATATTGGGTGGATATTCGGTTCTCTCTACTCAATAGCTATTGAACCAATCCTTCAATGATGCATGACGCATGCCTATGAACATTATATATTCTGAATCAGGGATGGATGAAGAACAATCCACACATTTGTTTGCTGTAAAATAAAAATCTTCAAAAACGTTTGGATTGTTCTCCACCCACCCCTGATTCAGAATATATCATTTTCATAGTCATTGCCTGCTTGGGTAAATAACTATTGTCGAGAGAAATCCGAATATCCACCAAATATCCAGTATAAAACTAATTTTACCTTGGTCGGCTGTGGCACCTTTGGTACTGGGCCAATGCCAACACAGGGGCAGTAAACAAAGTTCCCCCCGTCGGTCGGTGCCCACGGCCGGACTGACAGTAATTGTAACACAGATTTGTGGTGGATTACGCAGCAGAGCCCCAGCTGTGCTGTGTCGTTTAGTGTGCACACTGTGTCGCGCTCAGCACGCAAATTCTTTTTCTATTGCCTTTTTAGTGCATGACAACGAGCAGCAGCCTTGTAAGATAAATCTCCAGTAGCCTAATTGGATAGAATGATACACGGCGAAGAGAAGGAAAAGAGAGAGGTCCCGTTTAACATTCCCTATAATATGTTTTCATGGCCTATTTGGGCTATTCATTCCGTGCCAAAGCTGTTGTCATTTGTTTCCATCATCAAATAATAATTGACCAATGAATTTCAAGGAGATGCCAATATGTTGCCCACAAGTCACTGAGGCTTTGCACCTGATGTTATCATTTAGTTCATCTTTTCTTTCTGCCACTGCGACTTGTCGTCTGCCCCAAGTATCTTGTCTCGCTAGCTGTGGTAGTAATGTAGAGACCATCCGGCTATAAATAATATTACAAGTTCTCCGAGCTCCATGTGCTGCTGGATTGGTTTCCCGGGTCGGCTCAGCCCCAGTCACCTTGTTATCCGCTTTGTACGAGGGCGGATATAATCCCTCCCTATTCCGTGCACTACTTTTAACCAGAGCCCTATCAGCCCTGGTCAAAAGTAGTGCACTATTTAGGGAATAGGGTGCCATTTGGGATGTTGCCCTACTGCCATTACTGCCCCGCCCACGCTCAACCACGGAGGGGAACAAACGCGCCACAGCAGATAACGGCTGGAGCCACTTGTCATGGGTGGTGGGCTCCTCGGGACCAACCGGAGTTGACCCCTCCGTTTTATTTCTCCATGTTATGACCTTCCAGTTGTCAGGGAGGATAACCTCTCTGATGCTCATCACGGGACGGTAACGGATAGGCAAAGGATTGCGAGGACGCTCTCCGTTGAGTTGGTTAGACTAGATGTTTTTTCAGGTGCGTGGTTGAACTATCATTTGAAGGTGTGTGTGTGTGTGTGTGTGAGAGAGAAAGAGAGACAGAGAGAGAGAGAGAGAGAGAAGTAGATAGTGTGTGTCAACTGTGCTGCTGAAGTGCTGTATAATTCTATTCAGTCAATTATGTGTAGTGCATTTGAACAGAGTTTGCACTTATCCAAAGTGCACTTCCCTGGAGTTGACTGCAATGTAATTACATGGGGTTGGCATGTGTCTGTGGGTTCAAGTGACGTGGAGGTGTGTTGAGGTACAATACTAGCCAGAGAGCTCATTAGGTTTCAGGGACTTAACTCCATGTGGTTGGTGAACTGTGAGGAGAGGTTTGTTTAAAGGTGTATGTGTGGTTGGTGAACTGTGAGGAGAGGTGTGTTTAAAGGTGTATGTGTGGTTGGTGAACTGTGAGGAGAGGTGTGTTTAAAGGTGTATGTGTGGTTGGTGAACTGTGAGGAGAGGTGTGTTTAAAGGTGTATGTGTGGTTGGTGAACTGTGAGGAGATGTGTGTCTAAAGGTGTATGTGTGGTTGGTGAACTGTGAGGAGAGGTGTGTTTAAAGGTGTATGTGTGGTTGGTGAACTGTGAGGAGATGTGTGTTTAAAGGTGTATGTGTGGTTGGTGAACTGTGAGGAGATGTGTGTTTAAAGGTGTATGTGTGGTTGGTGAACTGTGAGGAGAGGTGTGTTTAAAGGTGTATGTGTGGTTGGTGAACTGTGAGGAGATGTGTGTTTAAAGGTGTATGTGTGGTTGGTGAACTGTGAGGAGAGGTGTGTTTAAAGGTGTGTGTTCCAGTGGCTGTTCTCATTCTCAAAGGTTGAAAACAGGAACACTGGAACTTTCCGTCAGCTCCGTGCAGCTGAAGTTGTGTTGGAATGTCAGAGTGATGAAGTAGTAATGAGCTTCTTCAGGGAGACTATTTTTAACTCCTCAATAAACATGTGGGAATCAAAATAAACCCTCAGTTGTTGCGTCTCTAATAATAATAATTTTGGGGGTGTTTATATTTGTCCTGTCACTTTCACAAGTGTGTAATGGAAAGGTGTTTTCTTGCCTATCACAACTCCCTCGGAGACTCCCGCTGAGACTGAGCTGTGGTCTGTGTAGGTCTGTATCTCCAGGTAGACTGAGCTGTGGTCTGTGTAGGTCTGTATCTCCAGGTAGACTGAGCTGTGGTCTGTGTAGGTCTGTATCTCCAGGTAGACTGAGCTGTGTCCTGTCTAGGTCTGTATCTCCAGGTTAGACTGAGCTGTGGTCTGTGTAGGTCTGTATCTCCAGGTTAGACTGAGCTGTGGTCTGTATCTCCAGGTTAGACTGAGCTGTGGTCTGTATCTCCAGGTTAGACTGAGCTGTGGTCTGTATCTCCAGGTTAGACTGAGCTGTGGTCTGTATCTCCAGGTTAGACTGAGCTGTGGTCTGTATCTCCAGGTTAGACTGAGCTGTGGTCTGTATCTCCAGGTTAGACTGAGCTGTGGTCTGTATCTCCAGGCTAGACTGAGCTGTGGTCTGTATCTCCAGGCTAGACTGAGCTGTGTCCTGTCTAGGTCTGTATCTCCAGGCTAGACTGAGCTGTGGTCTGTATCTCCAGGTAGACTGAGCTGTGGTCTGTATCCCCAGGTAGACTGAGCTGTGTCCTGTCTAGGTCTGTATCTCCAGGTAGACTGAGCTGTGGTCTGTGTAGGTCAGTATCTCCAGGTTAGACTGAGCTGTGGTCTGTATCTCCAGGCTAGACTGAGCTGTGTCCTGTCTAGGTCTGTATCTCCAGGTTAGACTGAGTTGTGTCCTGTATCTCCAGGTAGACTGAGCTGTGTCCTGTGTAGGTCTGTATCTCCAGGTTAGACTGAGCTGTGGTCTGTGTAGGTCTCTATATCCAGGTAGACTGAGCTGTAGTCTGTATCTCCAGGTTAGACTGAGCTGTGGTCTGTATCTCCAGGTTAGACTGAGCTGTGGTCTGTATCTCCAGGTTAGACTGAGCTGTGGTCTGTATCTCCAGGCTAGACTGAGCTGTGTCCTGTCTAGGTCTGTATCTCCAGGTAGACTGAGCTGTGGTCTGTATCTCCAGGCTAGACTGAGCTGTGTCCTGTCTAGGTCTGTATCTCCAGGTAGACTGAGCTGTGTCCTGTCTAGGTCTGTATCTCCAGGTTAGACTGAGCTGTGGTGTGTCTCTCCAGGTTAGACTGAGCTGTGTCCTGTCTAGGTCAGTATCTCCAGGTAGACTGAGCTGTGGTCAGTATCTCCAGGTAGACTGAGCTGTGGTGTGTCTAGGTCTGTATCTCCAGGCTAGACTGAGCTGTGTCCTGTCTAGGTCTGTATCTCCAGGTAGACTGAGCTGTGTCCTGTCTAGGTCTGTATCTCCAGGTAGACTGAGCTGTGTCCTGTCTAGGTCTGTATCTCCAGGTAGACTGAGCTGTGGTGTGTCTAGGTCTGTATCTCCAGGCTAGACTGAGCTGTGTCCTGTCTAGGTCTGTATCTCCAGGTAGACTGAGCTGTGTCCTGTCTAGGTCTGTATCTCCAGGTAGACTGAGCTGTGTCCTGTCTAGGTCTGTATCTCCAGGTAGACTGAGCTGTGTCCTGTCTAGGTCTGTATCTCCAGGTAGACTGAGCTGTGGTGAGTCTCTGTTTCCATCCAGATCAGCCAGTCAGTGAGAGAGAGACCAGGGGATTCCTTTCCTTCTCCTGGTTGATCCGGCCTGTCCGGCGCTGCAGACAGATTGAGCCGTGGATCCTGGTCAGATGAAGCAGGCTGTCTGGGGAAGCGCTGCTTGTATTGACAGATGGCTTATTGTCCTGCGGTTTCAGTCCCCTTCTGCATCCCACTCCTCAGGCTGGAAGCCCTAACACTGCTGTTAATGTTATACCACGGGTCCTTCCCACTGCGGGGTGGGAGGTGATGTGTGTGTGACGTCTGTGTCAGTCAGTGGAGGCTGCTGAGGGGAGGACGGCTCATATTAATGGCTGGAACTGAGTAAATGTAATGGTATCATGGTTCATGTCCATTCACTCCATTCCAGACACTATTATGCATCATCCTCCCCTCTGCAGCCTCAACTGGTGTCTGTGTGTGTGTGTGTGTGTGTGTGTGTGTGTGTGTGTGTGTGTCTGTGTGTGTGTGTCTGTGTGTGTGTGTCTGTGTGTGTGTGTGTGTGTGTCTGTGTCTGTGTGTGTGTGTGTGAACGAGTTTAACTACGCTAGAAGTCCCCAAAATAATTGTAAATGAACAAAAAGTTGACCAACTGGGGACATTTTGTTGGTCCCCACATTTTGGACTATCCGCTCGGCTATGCATCACAGTTTAGCAGGCTTGTGAAGGTAACACCCAGTATAGATATCCCCCGGTGCTAAGGCTGCTCACGAGTCAAATGCTATTTCTAAGGGGTTTAGGGTTAAAGGTAGAAGTAGGTTTAGGTTTAGTGTTAGGAGTTAGGGTTAGTTTTCAGGTAAGGGTTAAGTTTAGGGTTAGGGTTAGGTTTAGGTTTAGTGTTAGGAGTTAGGGTTAGTTTTCAGGTAAGGGTTAAGTTTAGGGTTAGGTTTAGGTTTAGTGTTAGGAGCTAGGGTTAGTTTTCAGGTAAGGGTTAAGGTTAGGGTTAGGTTTAGGGTTAGGTTTAGTGTTAGGAGTTAGGGTTAGTTTTCAGGTAAGGGTTAAGTTTAGGGTTAGGTTTAGGTTTAGTGTTAGGAGCTAGGGTTAGTTTTCAGGTAAGGGTTAAGTTTAGGGTTAGGTTTAGGTTTAGTGTTAGGAGCTAGGGTTAGTTTTCAGGTAAGGGTTAAGGTTAGGGTTAGGTTTAGGGTTAGGTTTAGTGTTAGGAGTTAGGGTTAGTTTTCAGGTAAGGGTTAAGTTTAGGGTTAGGTTTAGGTTTAGTGTTAGGAGCTAGGGTTAGTTTTCAGGTAAGGGTTAAGGTTAGGGTTAGGTTTAGGGTTAGGTTTAGTGTTAGGAGTTAGGGTTAGTTTTCAGGTAAGGGTTAAGTTTAGGGTTAGGTTTAGGTTTAGTGTTAGGAGCTAGGGTTAGTTTTCAGGTAAGGGTTAAGTTTAGGGTTAGGTTTAGGGTTAGGTTTAGTGTTAGGAGTTAGGGTTAGTTTTCAGGTAAGGGTTAAGGTTAGGTTTAGGGTTAGGTTTAGTGTTAGGAGCTAGGGTTAGTTTTCAGGTAAGGGTTAAGTTTAGGGTTAGGTTTAGGGGTTAGGGAAAATATGATTTTTAATAGGACTGAATTGTGTATCCCCACAAGGTTAGTTGAAAAAGACTGTGTGTGTTAGAGCTGGTGACTTAGCCATTAGCCTGCCGCCCACCCACTCCCTCTCCCTCTCACTGTTTTAGAGCGGTGTTCCTGCTGAGAAAGGCCTTGCCCCCCACCTTGCTGTTCCCCTCTAGTCACTGAAGGCATCATTACAACTCTGTGTGTGTGCGTATGTGTGTGTGTTTCTGTGTGTGTGTGTGTGTGTGAGAGAGAGTGCATGTGTGTTTGTGCGTTTTCGTTTGTGTGTGTGTGACGTTTACTTCTGTGTGTCTGTGTTTGATCATGCCTGTGTGTTTGTGGGCATTGTGTGTGTGCGTTTATGTGTGTACACGCCTGCTTGGTGTGTGTGTGTGTGTGTGTGTGTGTGTGTGCGTTTATGTGTGTACACGCCTGCTTGGTGTGTGTGTGTGTGTGTGTGTGCGTTTATGTGTGTACACGCCTGCTTGGTGTGTGTGTGTGTGTGTGCGTTTATGTGTGTACACGCCTGCTTGGTGTGTGTGTGCGTTTATGTGTGTACACGCCTGCTTGGTGTGTGTGTGTGCGTTTATGTGTGTACACGCCTGCTTGTTGTGTGTGTGTGTGTGTGCGTTTATGTGTGTACACGCCTGCTTGGTGTGTGTGTGTGTGTGTGCGTTTATGTGTGTACACGCCTGCTTGGTGTGTGTGTGTGTGTGCGTTTATGTGTGTACACGCCTGCTTGGTGTGTGTGTGTGCGTTTATGTGTGTACACGCCTGCTTGGTGTGTGTGTGTGTGTGTGTGCGTTTATGTGTGTACACGCCTGCTTGGTGTGTGTGTGTGCGTTTATGTGTGTACACGCCTGCTTGTTGTGTGTGTGTGTGTGTGTGTGTGTGCGTTTATGTGTGTACACGCCTGCTTGGTGTGTGTGTGTGTGTGTGCGTTTATGTGTGTACACGCCTGCTTGGTGTGTGTGTGTGTGTGTGTGCGTTTATGTGTGTACACGCCTGCTTGGTGTGTGCGTGTGTGTGTGCGTTTATGTGTGTACACGCCTGCTTGGTGTGTGTGTGTGTGTGTGCGTTTATGTGTGTACACGCCTGCTTGGTGTGTGTGTGTGTGTGTGTGCGTTTATGTGTGTACACGCCTGCTTGGTGTGTGTGTGTGTGTGTGCGTTTATGTGTGTACACGCCTGCTTGGTGTGTGTGTGTGTGTGTGTGCGTTTATGTGTGTACACGCCTGCTTGGTGTGTGTGTGTGTGTGCGTTTATGTGTGTACACGCCTGCTTGGTGTGTGTGTGTGTGTGTGCGTTTATGTGTGTACACGCCTGCTTGGTGTGTGTGTGTGTGTGTGCGTTTATGTGTGTACACGCCTGCTTGGTGTGTGTGTGTGTGTGCGTTTATGTGTGTACACGCCTGCTTGGTGTGTGTGTGTGTGTGTGTGTGTGTGTGTGTGTGTGTGTGTGTGTGTGTGTGTGTGTGTGTATGTGTGTGCGTTTATGTGTTTACGTTTGTCTTATTTTTGTGTGTTTGCCTCTGTATGCGTTCTTCTGTATCAGAGTGAGAGAGAGAGGCGAGTCTGTATCACGGTGTATCAGAGTGAGAGAGAGGCGAGTCTGTATCACGGTGTATCAGAGTGAGAGAGAGGCGAGTCTGTATCACGGTGTATCAGAGTGAGAGAGAGGCGAGTCTGTATCACGGTGTATCAGAGTGAGAGAGAGGCGAGTCTGTATCACGGTGTATCAGAGTGAGAGGGAGGCGAGTCTGTATCACGGTGTATCAGAGTGAGAGAGAGGCGAGTCTGTATCACGGTGTATCAGAGTGAGAGAGAGGCGAGTCTGTATCACGGTGTATCAGAGTGAGAGAGAGGCGAGTCTGTATCACGGTGTATCAGAGTGAGAGAGAGAGGCGAGTCTGTATCACGGTGTATCAGAGTGAGAGAGAGGCGAGTCTGTATCACGGTGTATCAGAGTGAGAGAGAGGCCAGGGAATTCCATGTCTCTCAGATGGATCCTTTGGCAGCCATTACTCACTATTAGCCAATGCCAACTACGGCGGGGAACTAAGAGAGAATAGACCAATGGATATTTCAGTTGCCATCTGTTGTTAGCATAAAGAGTTCTTTAATGTGCACTTAAAGCAGGAAGTAGAAAGCTCCTGAAATGCCAGATTTATTTTAGTTTCAGGGCCCTAATTGCTTATATCTGACGATGGAGTTTAGTCTGAACCTTCTTATGTTTCTATATTCTGTGTGTGTGTGTGTGTCTGTGTGTGTGTGTGTGTGTGTGTGTGTGTGTGTGTGTGTGTGTGTGTGTGTGTGTGTCAGGTACAGTTTCGCATCACATTAAAGCAACACGTGTCTCCTACAGTGCTTCCTTGATCTTTCTAATCAGCTCATGTTTTATATATGTCCTGTACACGTGCTCTATAGGAAACCTGTACTTACTAGGACTGTGATGTGTGGTTGTCCCACTGAGCTATATCTTAACCATGGGTCCACTAACTGTGAGTCACTCTGGATAAGAGCCTCTGCTAAATGACTAAAATGTGACATGCTCTAGCCTGACCCTGCTACCATCCTGGTAGGTCTGACCCTGTTACCATCTTGGTAGGTAGTGTTAGACACCCCGACCATGAGATACAGACTCTCCCCAAATCAGAGGAGATGGCTTGCTGTAGAAGGCCGGCCCGGTGAGAGTGTGTCTTTGCCATACAAATCAGAGGAGATGGCTTGCTGTAGAAGGCCGGCCCGGTGAGAGTGTGGCTTTGCCATACACTTCAGTTCAGCTTAAGCCCTTTCTCCTCACCGCCGCCTAGCAAGGTCAGTCTGAATAGAGACTCCCACTTCAGGGTAGATACAGACTCTCCACAAATCAGAGGAGATGGCTGGCTGTTGAAGGCTGACCCTGCTACCGTCCTGGTAGGTAGTGTTAGACACCCCGACCATGAGATACAGACTCTCCCCAAATCAGAGGAGATGGCTTGCTGTAGAAGGCCGGCCCGGTAAGAGTGTGTCTTTGCCATACAAATCAGAGGAGATGGCTTGCTGTAGAAGGCCGGCCCGGTGAGAGTGTGTCTTTGCCATACAAATCAGAGGAGATGGCTTGCTGTAGAAGGCCGGCCCGGTGAGAGTGTGGCTTTGCCATACACTTCAGTTCAGCTTAAGCCCTTTCTCCTCACCGCCGCCTAGCAAGGTCAGTCTGAATAGAGACTCCCACTTCAGGGTAGAAGGAAGCCTCACACTCTATTATAGTAGAACCGGTTTCATAACGATTGAAGATGACCGAGGTGCCGGGCTCTAGCTAGGTTCTGCTCTGAAGAGAGTGGAGGAATGAAGGCTGTTCTAATCTACTGTATTCTAGTATCAGTATTCTACCATATTCTACAGTATCCTACAGTATTCTACAGTATCCTACAGTATCCTACAGTATCCTACAGTATTCTACAGTATCCTACAGTATTCTACAGTATCCTACAGTATCCTACAGTCTTCTACAGTATCCTACAGTATTCTACAGTCTTCT
Organism: Oncorhynchus kisutch; assembly: GCF_002021735.2. Classification (NCBI taxonomy): domain Eukaryota; kingdom Metazoa; phylum Chordata; class Actinopteri; order Salmoniformes; family Salmonidae; genus Oncorhynchus; species Oncorhynchus kisutch. The sequence goes on from NW_022265941.1 coordinate 179,507, forward strand.
ACAGTATCCTACAGTCTTCTACAGTGTCCTACAGTATTCTACAGTATTCTACAGTATCCTACAGTATCCTACAGTATTCTACAGTATCCTACAGTATCCTACAATATAGAGGACTGAGATTCCGAGGCTCTGTTCTGAGTGTGGTGGAAGGACGGCATAATCAACAGCAGGGATGGGCAACTGGCTGCCTTCCGAAGGGCCTCAGATCCCAGATCCCCCCCAAAAAAAGAATACATATAGTTGAAGTCGGAAGTTTACATACACTTAGGTTGGAGTCATTAAAACTTGTTTTTCAACCACTCCACAAATTTCGTGTTAACAAACTATAGTTTTGGCAGGTCGGTTAGGACATCTACTTTGTGCGTGACACAAGTAATTTTTCCAACAATTGTTTACAGACAGATGATTTCACTTATAATTCACTGTATCACAATTCCAGTGGGTCAGAAGTTTACATACACTAAGTTGACTGTGCCTTTAAACAGCTTGGAAAATTCCAGAAAATGTCATGGCTTTAGAAGCTTCTGGCTAATTGACATCATTTGAGTCAATTGGAGGTTTACCTGTGGATGTATTTCAAGGCCTAACTTCAAACTCAGTGCCTCTTTGCTTGACATCATGGGAAACTCAAAATAAATCTGCCAAGACCTCAGAAAAAACAATTGTAGCCCTCCACAAGTCTGATTCATCCTTGGGGGCAATTTCCAAATGCCTGAATGAACCACGTTCATCTGTACAAACAATAGTACGCAAGTATAAACACCATGGGACCATGCAGCTGTCATACCGCTCAGGAAGGAGACGCATTCTGTCTCCTAGAGATGAACGTACTTTGGTGCGAAAAGTGCAAATCAATCCCAGAACAACAGCAAAGGACCTTGTGAAGATGCTGGAGGAAACAGGTACAAAAGTATCTATGTCCACAGTAAAACGAGTCCTATATTGACATAACCTGAAAGGCTGCTCAGCAAGGAAGAATCCACTGCTCCAAAACCACCATAAAAAAGCTAGACTACAGTTTGCAACTGCACATGGGGACAAAGTTCGTACTTTTTGGAGAAATGTCCTCTGGTCTGATGAAACAAAAATAGATCTGTTTGGCCATAATGACCATCGTTATGTTTGGAGAAAAAAGGTGGAGGCCTGCAAGCTGAAGAACACCATCCCAACTGTGAAGCACAAGGGTGGCAGCATCATGTCGTGGGGGTGCTTTGCTGCAGGAGGGACTGGTGCCCTTCACAAAATAGATGGCATCATGAGGAAGGGAAATTATGTGGATGTATTGAAGCAACATCTCAAAACATCAGTTAAAGCTTGATCGCTAAAGGGTCTTCCAAATGGACAATGACCCCAAGCATACTTCCAAAGTTGTTGCAAAATGGTTTATGGGCAACAAAGTCAAGGTTTTGGAGTGGCCATCACAAAGCCCTGACCTCAATCATATAGAACATTTGTGGGCAGAACTGAAAAAGCTTGTGTGAGCAAGGAGGCCTACAAACCTGACTCAGTAACACCAACTCTGTCAGGAGGAATGGGCCAAAATTCACCCAACTTATTGTGGGAAGCTTGTGGAAGGCTACTCGAAACGTTTGACCCAAGTTTTAAACAATTTAAAGGCAATGCTACCAAATACTAATTGGGTGTATGTATAAACTTCTGACCCACTGGGAATGTGATGAAAGAAATAAAAGCTGAAATAAATCATTCTCTCTACTATTATTCTGACATTTCACATTCTTAAAATTAAGTGGTGATCCTAACTGACCTGAGACAGGGCATTTTTACCAGGATTAAATGTCAGGAATTGTGAAAAACTGAGCTAAAATGTATTTGGCTAAGGTGTATGTAAACTTCCGACTTCAACTGTATATACAGTGCCTTGCGAAAGTATTCGGCCCCCTTAAACTTTGCGACCTTTTGCCACATTTCAGGCTTCAAAAATAAAGATATAAAACTGTATTTTTTTGTGAATAATCAACAACAAGTGGGACACAATCATGAAGTGGATCGACATTTATTGGATATTTCAAACTTTTTTAACAAATCAAAAACTGAAAAATTGGGTGTGCAAAATTATTCAGCCCCTTTACTTTCAGTGCAGCAAACTCTCTCCAGAAGTTCAGTGAGGATCTCTGAATGATCCAATGTTGACCTAAATGACTAATGATGATAAATACAATCCACCTGTGTGTAATCAAGTCTCTGTATAAATGCACCTGCACTGTGATAGTCTCAGAGGTCCGTTAAAAGCGCAGAGAGCATCATGAAGAACAAGGAACACACCAGGCAGGGCCGAGATACTGTTGTGAAGAAGTTTAAAGCCGGATTTGGATACAAAAAGATTTCCCAAGCTTTAAACATCCCAAGGAGCACTGTGCAAGCGATAATATTGAAATGGAAGGAGTATCAGACCACTGCAAATCTACCAAGACCTGCCGTCCCTCTAAACTTTCAGCTCATACAAGGAGAAAACTGATCAGAGATGCAGCCAAGAGGCCCATGATCACTCTTGATGAACTGCAGAGATCTACAGCTGAGGTGGGAGACTCTGTCCATAGGACAACAATCAGTCGTATATTGCACAAATCTGGCCTTTATGGAAGAGTGGCAAGAACAAAGCCATTTCTTAAAGATATCCATAAAAAGTGTTGTTTAAAGTTTGCCACAAGCCACCTGGGAGACACACCAAACATGTGGAAGAAGGTGCTCTGGTCAGATGAAACCAAAATTGAACTTTTTGGCAACAATGCAAAACGTTATGTTTGGCGGAAAAGCAACACAGCTCATCACCCTGAACACACCATCCCCACTGTCAAACATGGTGGTGGCAGCATCATGGTTTGGGCCTGCTTTTCTTCAGCAGGGACAGGGAAGATGGTTCAAATTGATGGGAAGATGGATGGAGCCAAATACAGGACCATTCTGGAAGAAAACCTGATGGAGTCTGCAAAAGACCTGAGACTGGGACGGAGATTTGTCTTCCAACAAGACAATGATCCAAAACATAAAGCAAAATCTACAATGGAATGGTTCAAAAATAAACATATCCAGGTGTTAGAATGGCCAAGTCAAAGTCCAGACCTGAATCCAATCGAGAATCTGTGGAAAGAACTGAAAACTGCTGTTCACAAATGCTCTCCATCCAACCTCACTGAGCTCGAGCTGTTTTGCAAGGAGGAATGGGAAAAAATGTCAGTCTTTCGATTTGCAAAACTGATAGAGACATACCCCAAGCGACTTACAGCTGTAATCGCAGCAAAAGGTGGCGCTACAAAGTATTAATTTAAGGGGGCTGAATAATTTTGCACGCCCCATTTTTCAGTTTTTGATTTGTTAAAAAAGTTTGAAATATCCAATAAATGTCGTTCCACTTCATGATTGTGTCCCACTTGTTGTTGATTCTTCACAAAAAAATACAGTTTTATATCTTTATGTTTGAAGCCTGAAATGTGGCAAAAGGTCGCAAAGTTCAAGGGGGCCGAATACTTTCGCAAGGCACTGTATATATGTACCAGTCAAAAGTTTGGACACACCTACTCATTTAAGGGGTTTTCTTTATTTTAACTATTTTCTACATTGTATAATAATGGTGAAGACATCAAAACTATGAAATAACACATATGGAATCATGTAGTAACCAAAAAGGTATTTTAGATTTCTTCAAAGTAGCCACCCTTTGCTTTGATGACAGCTTTGCACACTCTTGGCATTCTCTCAACCAGCTTCACCTGGAATGCTTTTCCAACAGTCTTGAAGGGGTTCCCACATATGCTGAGCACTTGTTGGCTGCTTTTCCTTCTCTTTGCGGTCCAACTCATCCCAAACCATCTCAATTGGGTTAAAGTCAGGTGATTATGAAGGCCAGGTCATCTGATGTAGCACTCCATCACTCTCCTTTGTCAAATAGCCCTTACACAGCCTGGAGGTGTGTTTTGGGTCATTGTCCTGTTGAAAAACAAATGATAGTCCCACTAAGTGAAAACCAGATGGGATGGTGTATCACGGCAGTGTGCCTTTAATTATCATTAAATCACAGACAGTGTCAGCAGTACCCACCCCCACACCATCACACCTCCTCCTCCATGCTTCACGGTGAGAACCACACATGTGGAGATCATCCGTTCACCTACTCTGCGTCTCACAAAGACACGGTGGTTGGAACTAAAAATCTAACATTTGGACTCATCAGACCAAATGTCAGATTTCCGCTGGTCTAATGTCCATTGCCCATGTTTCTTGGCCCAAGCAAGTCTCTTCTTCTTATTGGTGTCCTTTAGTAGAGGTTTCTTTGCAGCAATTCAACCATGAAGGCCTGATTCACACAGTCTCCTCTGAACAGTTGATGTTGAGATATGTTTCTTACTTGAACTCTGTGAAGCATTTATTTGGGCTGCAATTCCTGAGGCTGGTAACTCTAATGAACTTATCCTCTGCAACAGAAGTAACTCTGGGTCTTCCTTTCCTGTGGCGGTCCTCATGAGAGTCAGTTTCATCATAGCGTTTGACGGTTTTTGCGACAGCACTTGAAGAAACTTTCGAATAAGTTTTGCTTATTCAAATAATCAAACCTCGATGACGAGTTGATTATTTAAATCAGTTGTGTTGTGGGTAAAAACAAAAATGTGCACTCCTTGAGGTCCCCAGGACTGAGTTTGGGAAACGCTGTCCTACACTAGTATCCAACTCACCGACCCCAGGCTGTCTGACTCAGAGCAGGGTAAAGACAGGGTGAATTCCCCAGAATTGGAGAGAAAGTACTGGTAAAGAAGCATGTTTGGTAACACAGCTTTTGGGAAGCTCCCCCCTGAGTCTCTACCCCCCCTGTTGTTAATCCTGAGTCAGAGGACCTGGGGATGGGCTCCTGTTACACAAGAGGCCTGATTTATTCTGGAGCTGGGAACAAGCTTTTAGACACAAGTGCTGCTCTTTTGAGTGTGTCTCAAAAATACAGAGAGACAGACAGATAGATAGACAAGAGAGAGAGACAGATAGATAGAAAGACAAGAGAGAGAGAGAGAGAGATAGAAAGACAAGAGAGAGAGACAGATAGAAAGACGAGAGAGAGAGACACAGATAGAAAGACAAGAGAGAGAGAGACAGACAGATAGAAAGACGAGAGAGAGAGAGAGACAGACAGATAGAACGACAAGAGAGAGAGAGACAGACAGATAGAACGACAAGAGAGAGAGAGACAGATAGATTGAACGACGAGAGAGACAGATTGAACAACAAGAGAGAGAGAGACAGATAGATTGAACGACGAGAGAGACAGATTGAACAACAAGAGAGAGAGAGACAGACATATAGATTGAACGACGAGAGAGAGAGAGAGACAGATAGATTGAACGACAAGAGAGACAGATAGATTGAACGACAAGAGAGAGAGAGACAGATAGATTGAACGACAAGAGAGAGAGAGACAGATAGATTGAACGACAAGAGAGAGAGAGACAGATAGATTGAACGACAAGAGAGAGAGAGACAGATAGATTGAACGACAAGAGAGAGAGAGAGACAGATAGATTGAACGACGAGAGAGAGAGACAGATAGATTGAACGACAAGAGAGAGCGAGACAGATTGATTGAACGATAAGAGAGACAGATAGATTGAACGACAAGAGAGAGCGAGACAGATTGATTGAACGATAAGAGAGACAGATAGATTGAACGACAAGAGAGAGAGAGACAGATAGATTGAACGACAAGAGAGAGAGAGACAGATAGATTGAACGACAAGAGAGAGAGAGACAGATAGATTGAATGGCAAGAGAGACAGATAGATTGAACGACAAGAGAGAGAGAGAGAGACAGATAGATTGAACGACGAGAGAGAGAGAGACAGATAGATTGAACGACAAGAGAGAGAGAGAGACAGATAGATTGAACGACAAGAGAGAGAGAGAGACAGATAGATTGAACGACGAGAGAGAGAGAGAGACAGATAGATTGAACGACGAGAGAGAGAGAGAGAGACAGATAGATTGAACGACGAGAGAGAGAGAGAGACAGATAGATTGAACGACGAGAGAGAGAGAGAGACAGATAGATTGAACGACGAGAGAGAGAGAGAGACAGATAGATTGAACGACGAGAGAGAGAGAGACAGATAGATTGAATGACAAGAGAGAGAGAGAGACAGATAGATTGAACGACAAGAGAGAGAGAGAGACAGATAGATTGAACGACAAGAGAGAGAGAGAGACAGATAGATTGAACGACAAGAGAGAGAGAGAGACAGATAGATTGAACGACAAGAGAGAGAGAGAGACAGATAGATTGAACGACAAGAGAGAGAGAGACAGATAGATTGAACGACAAGAGAGAGAGACAGATAGATTGAACGACAAGAGAGAGAGACAGATAGATTGAACGACAAGAGAGAGAGAGAGACAGATAGATTGAACGACAAGAGAGAGAGAGACAGATAGATTGAACGACGAGAGAGAGAGAGAGAGAGAGACAGATAGATTGAACGACGAGAGAGAGAGAGAGACAGATAGATTGAACGACAAGAGAGAGAGAGAGACAGATAGATTGAACGACAAGAGAGAGAGAGAGACAGATAGATTGAACGACAAGAGAGAGAGAGAGACAGATAGATTGAACGACAAGAGAGAGAGAGAGAGACAGATAGATTGAACGACAAGAGAGAGAGAGAGACAGATAGATTGAACGACGAGAGAGAGAGAGAGACAGATAGATTGAAAGACGAGAGAGAGCGACAGACATAGATAGAACGAGAAGAGAGAGAGAGAGACAGACATATAGATAGAACGAGAAGAGAGAGAGAGCGACAGACAGATAGATTGAACGACGAGAGAGAGAGAGAGACAGACATAGATAGAACGAGAAGAGAGAGAGAGAGACAGATAGAGAGAAAGGCAAAAGAGAGAGAGAGAGACAGAGTATTTGTGAGTGTCTTGAACCCTGTGGGTAACAAAAGTGCAGAAGAGGCAGTGGGTTATCATGATGATGCAGAAAGAGAGCTGTGTCAAAGGGAGAGATGGGGAGAGAGAGAGAGAGAGAAACAATGAGAGAAACAGAGAAGGAAAGAGGTAGAGAGAGAAACAATGAGAGAATCAGAGAAAGAAAGAGGTAGAGAGAGAAACAATGAAAGAAACAGATAAAGAGGTAGAGAGAAACAATGAGAGAAACAGAGAAAGAGGTAGAGAGAAACAATGAGAGAAACAGAGAAAGAGGTAGAGAGAGAGAGTAGTTGGTCTGAGTCAGTCTGTCTCTGGGCTAGAACCAGTGACTGAATGACGCACATCCTTTTCAAACTTCTCTCCTCAATGAACTGGTAGGCCCTCTAAAGGGAAGCTGTTATTGAGTCATCTGGGGTTGAAAGACTTGGAGAGCTGGCGACATTTTCAATTGAAACCAATTGAAGGGAAATGATTTTAGGAAGGGGAGAACATAGCTATCACAGGCTGCCACAGAGAGAGAGGACAGTAATAACTTGATTTCTATGGACTACTTACTCAGTCTGCTCTACTGCTAGCCAAGGAGTGGCATGATGGCACAATCCGACTGGTACCCAGGCTACCCTACTGCTACAATAGACCAGTACCTTTTAATTAGATGGTACAGTATCTACTCTCCCTCAGACAGGTCTCAGCCCTTTTAATAAGATGGTATCTACTCTCCCTCAGACAGGTCTCAACCCTTTTAATAAGATGGTATCTACTCTCCCTTAGACAGGTCTCAGCCCTTTTAATAAGATGGTATCTACTCTCCCTCAGACAGGTCTCAGCCCTTTTAATAAGATGGTATCTACTCTCCCTCAGACAGGTCTCAACCCTTTTAATAAGATGGTATCTACTCTCCCTCAGATAGGTCTCAACCCTTTTAATAAGATGGTATCTACTCTCCCTCAGACAGGTCTCAACCCTTTTAATAAGATGGTATCTACTCTCCCTTAGACAGGTCTCAGCCCTTTTAATAAGATGGTATCTACTCTCCCTTTTAATAAGATGGTATCTACTCTCCCTCAGACAGGTCTCAGCCCTTTTAATAAGATGGTATCTACTCTCCCTTAGACAGGTCTCAACCCTTTTAATAAGATGGTATCTACTCTCCCTTAGACAGGTCTCAACCCTTTTAATAAGATGGTATCTACTCTCCCTTAGACAGGTCTCAACCCTTTTAATAAGATGGTATCTACTCTCCCTCAGACAAGTCTCAGCCCTTTTAATAAGATGGTATCTACTCTCCCTCAGACAGGTCTCAACCCTTTTAATAAGATGGTATCTACTCTCCCTCAGACAGGTCTCAGCCCTTTTAATAAGATGGTATCTACTCTCCCTCAGACAGGTCTCAACCCTTTTAATAAGATGGTATCTACTCTCCCTTAGACAGGTCTCAACCCTTTTAATAAGATGGTATCTACTCTCCCTCAGACAGGTCTCAGCCCTTTTAATAAGATGGTATCTACTCTCCCTTTTAATAAGATGGTATCTACTCTCCCTCAGACAGGTCTCAGCCCTTTTAATAAGATGGTATCTACTCTCCCTCAGACAGGTCTCAACCCTTTTAATAAGATGGTATCTACTCTCCCTTAGACAGGTCTCAACCCTTTTAATAAGATGGTATCTACTCTCCCTCAGACAGGTCTCAGCCCTTTTAATAAGATGGTATCTACTCTCCCTTAGACAGGTCTCAACCCTTTTAATAAGATGGTATCTACTCTCCCTCAGACAGGTCTCAGCCCTTTTAATAAGATGGTATCTACTCTCCCTTAGACAGGTCTCAACCCTTTTAATAAGATGGTATCTACTCTCCCTCAGACAGGTCTCAACCCTTTTAATAAGATGGTATCTACTCTCCCTTAGACAGGTCTCAACCCTTTTAATAAGATGGTATCTACTCTCCCTCAGACAGGTCTCAACCCTTTTAATAAGATGGTATCTACTCTCCCTTAGACAGGTCTCAGCCCTTTTAATAAGATGGTATCTACTCTCCCTTTTAATAAGATGGTATCTACTCTCCCTCAGACAGGTCTCAGCCCTTTTAATAAGATTGTATCTACTCTCCCTTAGACAGGTCTCAACCCTTTTAATAAGATGGTATCTACTCTCCCTTAGACAGGTCTCAACCCTTTTAATAAGATGGTATCTACTCCCCCTTAGACAGGTCTCAACCCTTTTAATAAGATGGTATCTACTCTCCCTCAGACAGGTCTCAGCCCTTTTAATAAGATGGTATCTACTCTCCCTCAGACAGGTCTCTGCCCTTTTAATAAGATGGTATCTACTCTCCCTTAGACAGGTCTCAGCCCTTTTAATAAGATGGTATCTACTCTCCCTCAGACAGGTCTCAACCCTTTTAATAAGATGGTATCTACTCTCCCTTAGACGGGTCTCAACCCTTTTAATAAGATGGTATCTACTCTCCCTCAGACAGGTCTCAGCCCTTTTAATAAGATGGTATCTACTCTCCCTTAGACAGGTCTCAACCCTTTTAATAAGATGGTATCTACTCTCCCTCAGACAGGTCTCAACCCTTTTAATAAGATGGTATCTACTCTCCCTCAGACAGGTCTCAACCCTTTTAATAAGATGGTATCTACTCTCCCTTAGACAGGTCTCAACCCTTTAATAAGATGGTATCTACTCTCCCTCAGACAGGTCTCAGCCCTTTTAATAAGATGGTATCTACTCTCCCTCAGACAGGTCTCAGCCCTTTTAATAAGATGGTATCTACTCCCCCTTAGACAGGTCTCAACCCTTTTAATAAGATGGTATCTACTCTCCCTCAGACAGGTCTCAGCCCTTTTAATAAGATGGTATCTACTCTCCCTCGGACAGGTCTCAACCCTTTTAATAAGATGGTATCTACTCTCCCTCAGACAGGTCTCAGCCCTTTTAATAAGATGGTATCTACTCTCCCTCAGACAGGTCTCAACCCTTTTAATAAGATGGTATCTACTCTCCCTTAGACAGGTCTCAAACCTTTTAATAAGACGGTATCTACTCTCCCTCAGACAGGTCTCAACCCTTTTAATAAGATGGTATCTACTCTCCCTTAGACAGGTCTCAACCCTTTTAATAAGATGGTATCTACTCTCCCTTAGACAGGTCTCAACCCTTTTAATAAGATGGTATCTACTCTCCCTCAGACAGGTCTCAGCCCTTTTAATAAGATGGTTTCTACTCTCCCTCAGACAGGTCTCAGCCCTTTTAATAAGATGGTATCTACTCTCCCTCAGACAGGTCTCAGCCCTTTTAATAAGATGGTATCTACTCTCCCTCAGACAGGTCTCAGCCCTTTTAATAAGATGGTATCTACTCTCCCTCAGACAGGTCTCAGCCCTTTTAATAAGATGGTATCTACTCTCCCTTAGACAGGTCTCAACCCTTTTAATAAGATGGTATCTACTCTCCCTCAGACAGGTCTCAGCCCTTTTAATAAGATGGTATCTACTCTCCCTTAGACAGGTCTCAACCCTTTTAATAAGATGGTATCTACTCTCCCTCAGACAGGTCTCAGCCCTTTTAATAAGATGGTATCTACTCTCCCTTAGACAGGTCTCAACCCTTTTAATAAGATGGTATCTACTCTCCCTTAGACAGGTCTCAACCCTTTTAATAAGATGGTATCTACTCTCCCTTAGACAGGTCTCAACCCTTTTAATAAGATGGTATCTACTCTCCCTCAGACAGGTCTCAGCCCTTTTAATAAGATGGTATCTACTCTCCCTCAGACAGGTCTCAACCCTTTTAATAAGATGGTATCTACTCTCCCTCAGACAGGTCTCAACCCTTTTAATAAGATGGTATCTACTCTCCCTTAGACAGGTCTCAACCCTTTTAATAAGATGGTATCTACTCTCCCTCAGACAGGTCTCAGCCCTTTTAATAAGATGGTATCTACTCTCCCTTTTAATAAGATGGTATCTACTCTCCCTCAGACAGGTCTCAGCCCTTTTAATAAGATGGTATCTACTCTCCCTCAGACAGGTCTCAACCCTTTTAATAAGATGGTATCTACTCTCCCTTAGACAGGTCTCAACCCTTTTAATAAGATGGTATCTACTCTCCCTCAGACAGGTCTCAGCCCTTTTAATAAGATGGTATCTACTCTCCCTTAGACAGGTCTCAACCCTTTTAATAAGATGGTATCTACTCTCCCTCAGACAGGTCTCAGCCCTTTTAATAAGATGGTATCTACTCTCCCTTAGACAGGTCTCAACCCTTTTAATAAGATGGTATCTACTCTCCCTCAGACAGGTCTCAACCCTTTTAATAAGATGGTATCTACTCTCCCTTAGATAGGTCTCAACCCTTTTAATAAGATGGTATCTACTCTCCCTCAGACAGGTCTCAACCCTTTTAATAAGATGGTATCTACTCTCCCTCAGACAGGTCTCAACCCTTTTAATAAGATGGTATCTACTCTCCCTTAGACAGGTCTCAGCCCTTTTAATAAGATGGTATCTACTCTCCCTTTTAATAAGATGGTATCTACTCTCCCTCAGACAGGTCTCAGCCCTTTTAATAAGATGGTATCTACTCTCCCTTAGACAGGTCTCAACCCTTTTAATAAGATGGTATCTACTCTCCCTTAGACAGGTCTCAACCCTTTTAATAAGATGGTATCTACTCCCCCTTAGACAGGTCTCAACCCTTTTAATAAGATGGTATCTACTCTCCCTCAGACAGGTCTCAGCCCTTTTAATAAGATGGTATCTACTCTCCCTCAGACAGGTCTCAACCCTTTTAATAAGATGGTATCTACTCTCCCTTAGACAGGTCTCAACCCTTTTAATAAGATGGTATCTACTCTCCCTCAGACAGGTCTCAGCCCTTTTAATAAGATGGTATCTACTCTCCCTTAGACAGGTCTCAACCCTTTTAATAAGATGGTATCTACTCTCCCTCAGACAGGTCTCAACCCTTTTAATAAGATGGTATCTACTCTCCCTTAGACAGGTCTCAGCCCTTTTAATAAGATGGTATCTACTCTCCCTTTTAATAAGATGGTATCTACTCTCCCTCAGACAGGTCTCAGCCCTTTTAATAAGATGGTATCTACTCTCCCTTAGACAGGTCTCAACCCTTTTAATAAGATGGTATCTACTCTCCCTCAGACAGGTCTCAGCCCTTTTAATACGATGGTATCTACTCTCCCTCAGACAGGTCTCTGCCCTTTTAATAAGATGGTATCTACTCTCCCTTAGACAGGTCTCAACCCTTTTAATAAGATGGTATCTACTCTCCCTTAGACAGGTCTCAACCCTTTTAATAAGATGGTATCTACTCTCCCTTTTAATAAGATGGTATCTACTCTCACTCAGACAGGTCTCTGGAGACTAAATGTCCTCAGTGGTCACTGAATCTGAGTGAATAAGAAGTCCTTTAGAGACCTTTGTTCTGTTTTCCACATGACTGTTTAGTAGCAGAGTTGTCAGAGGTGATGTCATACTGTTTAGTAGTAGAGTTGTCAGAGGTGATGACATACTGTTTAGTAGCAGAGTTGTCAGAGGTGATGCCATACTGTTTAGTAGTAGAGTTGTCAGAGGTGATGCCATACTGTTTAGTAGTAGAGTTGTCAGAGGTGATGCCATGCTGTTTAGTAGTAGAGTTGTCAGAGGTGATGCCATACTGTTTAGTAGCAGAGTTGTCAGAGGTGATGCCATACTGTTTAGTAGTAGAGTTGTCAGAGGTGATGTCATACTGTTTAGTAGTAGAGTTGTCAGAGGTGATGCCATAGTGTTTAGTAGTAGAGTTGTCAGAGGTGATGACATACTGTTTAGTAGTAGAGATGTCAGAGGTGATGCCATACTGTTTAGTAGTAGAGTTGTCAGAGGTGATGCCATACTGTTTAGTAGTAGAGTTGTCAGAGGTGATGACATACTGTTTAGTAGTAGAGATGTCAGAGGTGATGACATACTGTTTAGTAGTAGAGATGTCAGAGGTGATGCCATACTGTTTAGTAGCAGAGTTGTCAGAGGTGATGCCATACTGTTTAGTAGCAGAGTTGTCAGAGGTGATGCCATACTGTTTAGTAGTAGAGTTGTCAGAGGTGATGACATACTGTTTAGTAGTAGAGATGTCAGAGGTGATGACATACTGTTTAGTAGTAGAGATGTCAGTGTTGATGCAGCGCGGCCACAGACAGAGACACACGGAGGGGACAGATAGACTCAATAGATTTGAATCAGCTGTCCTCACTCTTAATTTGATTGCATCTGGTATTGATCTCAGTCGGGACAAAGCCAAGTTCACTGTGATTTTAAGGGGATTGTTACTGGACTGGGCTGTTGTTACTGGACTGGGCTGTTGTTACTGGACTGGGCTCTGAGATGCTGGTGGGAGGTGACTGGGCTCTGAGATGCTGGTGGGAGGTGGCTTGGTTCTGAGATGCTGGTGGGAGATGGCTTTGTTCTGAAATGCTGGTGGGAGGTGACTGGGCTCTGAGATGCTGGTGGGAGGTGGCTTGGTTCTGAGATGCTGGTGGGAGGTGACTGGGCTCTGAGATGCTGGTGGGAGGTGACTGGGCTCTGAGATGCTGGTGGGAGGTGGCTTGGCTCTGAGATGCTGGAGGGGAGGTGGCTTGGCTCTGAGGAGGAGGTAGAGCTTGGTGTGTGTGTGCCTTTCTGTGAAGTCAACCGGGCCTCCGAGGTCTGTAGGAGTGAACAGGGCCCTCCGAGGTCTGTAGGAGTGAACAGGGCCCTCCGAGGTATGTAGGAGTGAACAGGGCCCTCCGAGGTCTGTAGGAGTGGACAGGGCCCTCCGAGGTCTGTAGGAGTGGACAGGGCCCTCCGAGGTCTGTAGGAGTGGACAGGGCCCTCCGAGGTCTGTAGGCTCTCCTGTGTGAGAGAGGCATGGTTCCTGAGGAGGCTCTCCTGTGTGAGAGAGGCATGGTTCCTGAGGAGGCTCTCCTGTGTGAGAGAGGCATGGTTCCGGAGGAGGCTGTCCTGTGTGAGAGAGACATGGTTCCTGAGGAGGCTGTCCTGTGTGAGAGAGGCATGGTTCCTGAGGAGGCTCTCCTGTGTGAGAGAGGCATGGTTCCTGAGGAGGCTGTCCTGTGTGAGAGAGGCATGGTTCCTGAGGAGGCTCTCCTGTGTGAGAGAGGCATGGTTCCTGAGGAGGCTGTCCTGTGTGTGAGAGGCATGGTTCCTGAGGAGGCTGTCCTGTGTGAGAGAGGCATGGTTCCTGAGGAGGCTCTCCTGTGTGAGAGAGGCATGGTTCCGGAGGAGGCTCTCCTGTGTGAGAGAGGCATGGTTCCTGAGGAGGCTCTCCTGTGTGAGAGAGGCATGGTTCCTGAGGAGGCCCTCCTGTGTGAGAGAGGCATGGTTCCGGAGGAGGCTCTCCTGTGTGAGAGAGGCATGGTTCCTGAGGAGGCTCTCCTGTGTGAGAGAGGCATGGTTCCGGAGGAGGCTCTCCTGTGACAGGGAAGTGTGAGTGTTACAGGGAGGTTGTGTGTCATGGAAAAGAAAAAGGCTTTTTAGTGGAGTGATATGAGGGGAATGACATGGCTGCAGTCAGCACTCTCTCTCTGCAGCTGTAACCTAATGGACTTCTCTGTGTACACACACACACACACACACACACACACACACACACACACACACACACACACACACACACACACACACACACACACACACACACACACACACACACACACACACACACACACACACACACAAACCTGGAAGAGGTAACCAGAAAGGGTAGGGAGACCAGAATAACTCTAAAGTAGATCTCTTTATTAGCCTTTCAGTTCTGTGCAGCTTTTAGTTTAAAGATTCATGTGTTCAAGGCACATGTGTTCAACTCAAGGTCTGCAGGCCGGATCTGGTCTTTGAGCCCGTTCAATTCAGTCCACAAGTATTTTTTTTTTGTTGTTGAAAAAAATTATATCAATCAACATCTATTATCTCGTCACTCTGTCCAGCTTGATAACAGTCATCTATAGTCTCTTCACTCTGTCCAGCTTGATAACAGTCATCTACAGTCTCTACACTCTGTCCAGCTTGATAACAGTCATCTATAGTCTCTACACTCTGTCCAGCTAGATAAAAGTCATCTATAGTCTCTACACTCTGTCCAGCTTGATAACAGTCATCTATAGTCTCTAGATAACAGTCATTTATAGTCTCTACACTCTGTCCAGCTAGATAACAGTCATCTATAGTCTCTACACTCTGTCCAGCTTGATAACAGTCATCTATAGTCTCTAGATAACAGTCATCTATAGTCTCTAGATAACAGTCATCTTTAGTCTCTAGATAACAGTCATCTATAGTCTCTTGATAACTGTCATCTATATTCTCTACACTCTGTCCAGCTTGATAACAGTCATCTATAGTCTCTTCACTCTGTCCAGCTTGATAACAGTCATCTATAGTCTCTAGATAACAGTCATCTATAGTCTCTTCACTCTGTCCAGCTTGATAACAGTCATCAAAACAAAAGCTAGACAGTCATGAAGCATAGAAAAATTCAAAAGCGATGGATAGAGAAATATTTGTTTTAACATATCGAAGGCGAGGAAATATAATAGATTTTAAGTGCGGCCCTCCGGACCTCTGTGAAGGCCAAATTCTGTAAGGTATAGAAGCAGTTCTGTAACAATCTGAGGTAGTCATTATCTCCTCTTGGCTACAGAGCTGTATCTATTACATAATGGAACTCTCTCTGTCTCTCTGAAGTTTGGAGCTGAGCTGATAACTGATAAACGGACTCTGTTAGAAGCAGTGCTTCTGTGTGAGGAGACTTTGGTGTGGCTTTGCAGTGTAAGTACTGTGATTTCTCTAGAGACACTCTGATAGGCAGACTGATAGACATCATTACTTCCTATTCTGACTCACTCACTTCCTGCTTCCTGTGGCATCGACATTCTGAGAGTTCTATTTAAACTGACTAGACACCCTGACCTGACCTGACTTCAAGGTTCGGGTCAAAAGTAGTATACTATATAGGGAATAGTAACCTTAGGAAGTAACTTTAGTGTAGATGTTATCAGCCAGACTAGAGTCAGCCAACAAACCACCAACACAACACTGCTAGCATGAGACAAGGTAGCAGGAAACATCAGTTAGTTTGTAGCCTTTTGGCTGAGAGATAGACACTGGAATAATGGTCAGTGCAGAGAAAGGCTGAGCCGACTGGCTGACTGGCTGGTTAAGTGGCTGGCTGGTTGACTGGCTGGTTAAGTGGCTGGCTGGTTGACTGGCTGGTTAAGTGGCTGGCTGGTTAAGTGGCTGGCTGGTTGACTGGCTGGTTAAGTGGCTGGCTGGTTGACTGGCTGGTTAAGTGGCTGGCTGGCTGACTGGCTGGTTAAGTGGCTGGCTGACTGGCTGGTTAAATGGCTGGCTGGTTGACTGGCAGACTGGCTGGTTAAGTGGCTGGCTGGTTGACTGGCTGGCTGGTTGACTGGCTGGCTGGTTGACTGGCTGACTGGCTGGTTAAGTGGCTGGCTCGTTGACTGGCTGATTGGCTAGCTGGCTGGCTGCCTGGTTTAGTGGCTGTGTTCTCTCTGCCATAATAAGGGTCTGTCTACCGTTCAGCCTCTCAAATGAAAGCACTTAAGCTGGAGTGGCCAGGAGAACTCAGCCAGCCCAGCTCTACCAAGCACAGCCAGACAGACAGCCAGACAGACAGCCAGACAGACACACCATTGTAATACGTCCAGAAACACAGTAACTAACACACACACATGCATGCTCCCACAAATACACGCACACATAACACACATGCACACACGCGAGGGCACACACACACACACACACACACACAGACACCAGGGAACGACCCAGGCCCCCCTTATCCCAACACACAGACACCAGGGAACGACCCAGGCCCCTCTTATTCCAACACACAGACACCAGGGAACGACCCAGGCCCCTCTTATCCCAACACACAGACACACAGACACCAGGGAACGACCCAGACTCCTCTTATCCCAACACACAGACACCAGGGAACGACCCAGAGTCCTCTTATCCCAACACACAGACACCAGGGAACGACCCATGCTCCTCTTATCCCAACACACAGACACCAGGGAACGACCCAGGCCCCTCTTATCCCAACACACAGACACACACAGACACCAGGGAACGACCCAGGACCCTCTTATCCCAACACACAGACACACAGACACCAGGGAATGACCCAGGCCCCTCTTATCCCAACACACAGACACCAGGGAACGACCCATGCTCCTCTTATCCCAACACACAGACACCAGGGAACGACCCAGGCCCCTCTTATCCCAACACACAGACACCAGGGAACGACCCAGGCCCCTCTTATCCCAACACACAGACACCAGGGAACGACCCAGGCCCCTCTTATCCCAACACACAGACACCAGGGAACGACCCAGGCTCCTCTTATCCCAAAACACAGACACCAGGGAACGACCCAGGCCCCTCTTATCCCAACACACAGACACCAGGGAATGACCCAGGCTCCTCTTATCCCAACACACAGACCAACTGGCTACAATAGTGTGAGTCACATTTACTGTGCTAAGCCCTTACTTACCACTTACCACTAACTAAGCACTGGCACCAAAGCATAACACACTCTCCATCTGCCCTAGACTTCATCTTAATTACACTTTACCTTCATAAATTATTTTCACCCTGCTTGTCTGCAATGTTTCATTTTCCCTTGAGGCGTGAAATGTGCAAACGCTTAGTAAATCTGACCCTAAAAGTCTCTGGTTAACTGAACATTAGATTAATAGTGATTACTGAAATACATGATTGGAATGCACATTATTGAGTTAACATCATCATGGCTTGTAATATGGCTGTGAGGAGGGGCTGTGTGTCAGCGTGTGTGTGTGTGTGTGTGTGTGTGTGTGTGTGTGTGTGTGTGTGTGTGTGTGTGTGTGTGTGTGTGTGTGTGTGTGTGTGTGTGTGTGTGTGTGTGTGTGTGTGCGTGTGCGTGCTATGTGCATTGGAAATTATTAGTGAGAAATTGATCAGACAAACTTGACCCTAACTACCTCTGCATTGATCACACAGGGTTGTCTACACAAGTGATTTGTGTTCCGCTGTTATTGTTGTGTTTGTACATTTTGGAAATTTAAGACAGATATCTAATTTATATAAGTATTCACACCTCTGAGTCAATACTTTGTAGAAGCATCTTTGGCAGCGATTCCAGCTGTGAGTCTATTTGGGTAAGTCTCTAAAAGCTTTACACAAGTGGATTGTGCAACATTTACCCATGATCCTTTTCAACATTCTTCAAGCTCTGCCACATTGATTGTTGATCATTGCTAGACACCCATTTTTAGGTTTTGCCATAGATTGTCAAGTAGATTTATGTCAAAACTGTAGCTCGGCCACTCAAGAACATTCACTGTGTTTTTGATAAGCAACTCCCGTGTAGAGTTGGGATTGTGTTTTAGTTTATTGTCCTGCTGGTGAATTCAACGCCCAGTGTCTGGTGGAACTCAGACTGAACCAGGTTTTCCTCTAGGAGTTTACCTGTGCTTAGCTCCATTCTGTTTCTTTTTTATCCTGAAAAACTCCCCAGTCCTTAACGATTATAAGCATACCCATAACATGATGCAGACACCACTATGCTTGAAAATATGGAGAGCGGTACACAGTAATGTGTTGTATTGGATTTGCCCCACACATAACACTTTGTAATCAGGACAAAGTGAATTGCTTTTCAGTATTACTTTAGTGCCTTTTTGCAAACAGGATGCATGTTTTAGAATATTTTTATTCAATACAGGCTTTCTTCCTTTCACTCTATCATGGTTAGTATTGTGGAGTAACTAATGTTGTTGATACATCCTCAGTTTTCTCCTGTCACAGCCATTAAACTCTGTACCTGTTTTAAAGTAGCTATTGTCCTCATGGTGAAATCCCAGAGTGGTGTCCTTCCTCTCCGGCAACTGAGTTCAGAAGGACGCCTGTATCTTTGTAGTGACTGGGTGTATTGATACACCATAAGATTTTTACCCATCTACCAATAGGTGCCCTTCTTTGTGAGGCCTTGGAAAACCTCCCTGGTATTTGTGGTTGAATCAATGTTTGAAATTCACTGCTGGACTGAGGGACCTTACAGATAATTGTATGTGTGGAGTACAGAGATGAGGGAGTCAGTCAAACATCATGTTAAACACTGTTATTGCACACGGAGTTCATGAAACTTATTACGTGACTTGTTAAGCACTTTTTTTACTCCTGAAGGGGTTGAATATTTATTGAAATATAATTATATAAAATATAATTCCACTTTGATGTTATGGGGTATTGTGTGTAAGCCAGTGACAAAACATCTCAATTTAATCTATTTTAATGTGTCCAGGGTGTGTGAGAGAGAGAGAGAGAGAGAGAGAGAGAGAGAGAGAGAGAGAGAGAGAGAGAGAGAGAGAGAGAGAGAGAGAGAGAGAGAGAGAGAGAGAGAGAGAGAGAGAGAGAGAGAGAGAGAGAGAGAGAGAGAGAGAGAGAGAGAGAGAGAGAGAGAGAGAGAGAGAGAGAGAGAGAGAGAGAGAGAGAGAGAGAGAGAGAGAGAGAGAGAGAGAGACCACCCTAAGGTGGTCTGTTGTAGTCTCCGCCCCCTCCTCAAATCCTCACAGATCACATCGAGCCAATTAGAGAGAGAGAGGTCATGTGAGGGGTTTTCCAAGAGATAAACACACTAAAATGTTTGTTGTTTAAAAGGTAATCTCTGAGGGTTGTGACTGTGCATTATAAATGGCTGAGTCACGATCTAATGTTATTGTTGAGTGAGTCTACAGCTTTCAGAGGTCTGTCCCTAAGGTCTGTACCACACCCTAAACACATGCACACAGCCCTAAACACACACACGCACACACACAGCCCGAAACACACACACATACTCACACACATGCACACACACACAGCCCTAAACAGGCACACATATCAGATCTGTACTGTGTACCAACCAGCAGCCTCCGGCTGAGTCAATACATAGTGTACCAACCAGCAGCCTCCAGCTGAGTCACTACATAGTGTACCGACCAGCAGCCTCCAGCTGAGTCAATACATAGTGTACCAACCACCAGCCTCCTGCTGAGTCAATACATAGTGTACCAACCACCAGCCTCCTGCTGAGTCAATACATAGTGTACCAACCACCAGCCTCCTGCTGAGTCAATACATAGTGTACCAACCAGCAGCCTTATGCTGAGTCAATACGTAGTGTACCAACCAGCAGCCCCCGGCTGAGTCAATACATAGTGTACCAACCAGCAGCCTCCAGCTGAGTCAATACATAGTGTACCAACCAGCAGCCTCCAGCTGAGTCAATACATAGTGTACCAACCAGCAGCCCCCGGCTGAGTCAATACATAGTGTACCAACCAGCAGCCCCCGGCTGAGTCAATACGCAGTGTACCAACCAGCAGCCCCGGCTGAGTCAATACGTAGTGTACCAACCAGCAGCCCCCGGCTGAGTCAATACGTAGTGTAGCAGACAGACTCTCACAATAACACAGCCCTGTTTTTACACCCTGTTAAAGGATTATTTGGTCAAGTCTATTGAAGATTGATGTGTATAAAGAAACTACTGAGACTTTCTTTTTTAATGCATGGACGAGACTATTTGTCATGCAGACTATTTGATCAAATCCAGGGGAAATAGTATTTAGTAAACTGCAGGTAGTGGAGATGGGACTGTGTTGTTAAATGCACAGGGTGCACTGTAGGGCAGAAACATGATGATGAAAACACATGCAGAATCATTTCCTATTTTGACTGTTTATTTTATAGCCTCTGTATTTGGACTGTGTGTGTGGTGTGTGTGTGGTGTGTGTGTGGTGTGTGTTTGGTGTGTGTTTGTGTGTGCATTTGTGTGTGTGTGTGTAAATGACTGTGAATAACAGCAGAAGATGGAAAAGATGGCGTGTGTGTGTGTGTGTGTGAGATGGAGGAGGGGAGATGGCCGTGTGTGCTAAAGATTTTCTCTCAGTATTCCATTCACCAATACTCAGATAATTAGCCACATTATGGAAATGATATCATTTGAATATCTCACTACCCTCACAGCCAAGCAATGGCCCTCAACAGAATTCATGTCTTTAGATTAAACAGAGGAGGCATTATGCAGGGATAAAACGTCTGCACCCATGTCCCAAATCGTACCCTATCGAGCAGCGCGCAATGTAGGGAATAGGGTGCCATTTGGGACGAAGCCAAAGTCTGGATCCACATCAGGAAAACAGAACTTTACTGTAGACAACTACCTCATTAGAGACTGTTCAAAACAGAACTCTACTGTAGACAACTATCTCATTAGAGACTGTTCAAAACAGAACAGAACTCTACTGTAGACAACTACCTCATTAGAGACTGTTCAAAACAGAACAGAACTCTACTGTAGACAACTACCTCATTAGAGACTGTTCAAAACAGAACTCTACTGTAGATAACTACCACATTAGACTGTTCAAAACAGAACAGAACTCTACTGTAGACAACTACCTCATTAGACTGTTCAAAACAGAACAGAACTCTACTGTAGACAACTACCTCATTAGAGACTGTTCAAAACAGAACTCTACTGTAGACAACTACCTCATTAGACTGTTCAAAACAGAACAGAACTCTACTGTAGACAACTACCTCATTAGAGACTGTTCAAAACAGAACAGAACTCTACTGTAGACAACTACCTCATTAGACTGTTCAAAACAGAACAGAACTCTACTGTAGACAACTACCTCATTAGACTGTTCAAAACAGAACTCTACTGTAGACAACTACCTCATTAGACTGTTCACAACAGAACAGAACTCTACTGTAGACAACTACCTCATTAGAGACTGTTAAAAACAGAACTCTACTGTAGACAACTACCTCATTAGACTGTTCAAAACAGAACAGAACTCTACTGTAGACAACTACCTCATTAGACTGTTCACAACAGAACAGAAACATAAATAAGGACACCGTAGCAACAGCTTCAACAGAGTGTATCGCCAAGAAATAAGAGCAACTCTAAAGCATCCTAATAAAATAATACAGTGATGAGATGAGTCATCATTAGACGAAGGAGAGAGTGTGTGTGTGCGTGTGCGTGTGTGCGTGCGTGCGCGTGTGCGTGTGTGTGTGTGTGTGTGTGTGTGTGTGTGTGTATGTACTAAACTGCAGTAGGTGACTTCTCTGCGATGTGTTTTGGGAGATAATCCTCTTCTCTGGACTAATCTAATCTGGGACAGGTGGACAACGGTGCTGTAGCCAGTTTACTACACACAGCCTGAGGCTGGACTTGTTGTGGTTTCATTTGCACCACGGACCCGTATGAAACAGACAGTTTACTACACCCAGCCTGAGGCTGGACTTGTTGTGGTTTCATTTGCACCACGGACCCGTATGAAACAGACAGTTTACTACACCCAGCCTGAGGCTGGACTTGTTGTGGTTTCATTTGCACCACGGACCCGTATGAAACAGACAGTTTACTACACCCAGCCTGAGGCTGGACTTGTTGTGGTTTCATTTGCACCACGGACCCGTATGAAACAGTCTGTCACATGTTTTGTCCTTGTGTTTAGTCGTCCATGTACAGCAATGATGCACTAGTGAAAGCATTATCATTGTTGTGGTTTTGTGTCAGTAGCATCAGCATGTCTCCTGGAATAGAAAGGGACTGTGTAAGGCTTCTGCCAGGTACTGTATCTGTCTCTGTATCCCTGTTCTATTTCCTGCTTTGTCCTACTTACTTCCTGGTTGTTGCTGACTAATTAGGACACGATTATCCCCGTAGCTCCTCCCATTGTCCTTGTCATAGTGTATTTCTACAGATTTCCTTTCTCAGCAGGTGGTACCCTCTTTGAGTGAGAGCACACACACACACACACACACACACACACACACACACACACACACACACACACACACACACACACACACACACACACACACACACACTGCTGTATGGTCCCTCTGACTCATTGAAGTACCAGTTAAATATATTGTTGGAGCCAGGGGGAATTAGTTTGTTAACTCACTGCCTTCTATGTCTGACTCGCTTTATCTCTCCTCACACTTAACTCTCTCATTCTGTCTCTTTCCTTATCTCTCTTAACTCTCCTCTGTCTCTCATTCTGTCTCTTTCCTTATCTCTCTTAACTCTCCTCTCTCTCATTCTGTCTCTTTCCTTATCTCTCTTAACTCTCCCCTGTCTCTCATTCAATCCCTCTCTCGCTTTTACCATCCTCTCTCTCTCTCTCTCTCTCTCTCTCTCTCTCTCTCTCTCTCCCCTCTCTCTTTCTCTCTCTCTCTAATATACGAAAGTGAAATAAACAACAAAAATTAACAGTAAATGTTACACTCACAAAAGTTCCAAAAGAATAGACATTACAAATGTCATATTATGTTTATATACAGTGTTGTAATGATGTGCAAATGGTTAAAGTACAAAAGGGAAAATAAATCAACATAAATATGGGTTGTATTTACAATGGTGTTTGTTCTTCACTGGTTGCCCTTTTCTTGTGGTAACAGGTCACACATCTTGCTGCTGTGATGTCACACTGTGGTATTTCACCCAATAGATATGGGAGTTTATCAAAATTGGGTTTGTTTTTTAATTCTTTGT
Organism: Oncorhynchus kisutch; assembly: GCF_002021735.2. NCBI lineage: Eukaryota > Metazoa > Chordata > Actinopteri > Salmoniformes > Salmonidae > Oncorhynchus > Oncorhynchus kisutch. Next base: position 203,054 of record NW_022265941.1, read on the forward strand.
GTATCTGTGTAATTTGAGGGAAATATGTGTCTCTAATATGGTCATACATTTGGCAGGAGGTTAGGAAGTGCAGCTCAGAATACTCTCTCTCTCTCTCTCTCTACCTCTCTCTCTCTCTACTTCTCTCTCTCTCTACTTCTCTCTCTCTCTCTACCCTACCTCTCTATGTCACTCTACCTACCTCTCTCTCTCTCTCTCTACTTCTCTCTCTCTCTACCCTACCTCTCTATGTCACTCTACCTACCTCTCTCTCTCTCTCTCTCTCTCTCTGTCTCTCTCTCTCTCTCTCGCTCTCTCTCTCTCGCTCTCTCTCTGACTCTCTCTATCTGCCTCTCTCCCTCTCTCTCTCTCTCTCTCTCTCTCTCTCTCTCTCTCTCTCTCTCTCTCTCTCTCTCTCTCTCTCTCTCTCTCTCTCTCTCTCTCTCTCTCTAGAAGTATTAGCTGTGAGGATCAGATCAGAACCAGGTCTACATTAGAAGCAGCCTCTAAATACAGTTTCCTGGACAGACAGAGATAGAGGCAGAGAGACAGGCAGGCAGACAGGCAGGGAGAGAGAGAGGCAGGCAGGCAGAGAGAGAGGCTGGCAGGCAGAGAGAGAGGCAGGCAAGCAGACAGGCAGGCAGGCAGACAGGCAGGCAGAGAGAGAGGCAGGCAAAGAGAGAGGTAGGCAAGCAGGCAGAGAGAGAGGCAGAGAGGCAAGCAGACAGGCAGGCAGAAAACCAGGCAGAGAATGAGGAAGAGACGGCAGAGAGGCAGGCAGGCAAGCAGCTGCAAACACTGTCCTGCTTTTGTGCCCAGGACCTCAATACCTCTTTAGGTGCCAGTCTTACTATGAGAGGCACATACTAGAGAGAGAGAGAGAGAGGATAAAGACAGGAAGAGAGAGAAACAGGCAGGCAGGCAGACAAGCAGCTGCAGACACTGTAGTGTGCCCAAACAGTAGAAGGCAGAAGCCCTGAATATCTCTCTCTATATGTAGCTGTCTGTCGTACTGTGAGAGGTAAACACTGCAACACAGAGAAAGGGCAGGAGGGAGAAAGAGAGTGGGGGAGGAGAGGGAGAGAAAGGGAGACAGCTGAATGTAGCTGTCTAGCTCAGCTTGAGAGGTAAACACTCAGAGAAGGAGAGAGGAGGGGGAGAGAGATGCGTACTGAGACAGAGAAGGAGAGAGAGGGAGGGAGAGAGAGAGGAGCAAACACTCAGAAGGAGAGAGGGAGGGAGAGAGAGGGAGGGAGAGAGGGATAAACACTCAGAGGATGAGAGAAAAAGGGAGAGAGAGGGAGGGAGGAGGGATACACACTCAGAGAGGATGAGAGAAAAAGGGAGAGAGAGGGAGGGAGAGAGGGATACACACTCAGAGAGGGAGAGAGAGGGAGGGAGAGAGAGGAGCAAACACTCAGAAGGGGAGGAGAGGGAGAGAGAGGAGAAAGCACTCAGGAGAGAGGGAGAGAGAGGAGCAAACACTCAGAAGGAGAGAGAAGGAGAGAGAGGAGCAAACACTCAGAAGGGGAGAGAGGGAGAGAGAGGAGCAAACACTCAGGAGAGAGGGAGAGAGAGGAGCAAGCACTCAGAAGGAGAGAGAAGGAGAGAGAGGAGCAAACACTCAGAAGGAGAGAGAAGGAGAGAGAGGAGCAAACACTCAGAAGGGGAGAGAGGGAGAGAGAGGAGCAACCACTCAGGAGAGAGGGAGAGAGAGGAGCAAGCACTCAGAAGGAGAGAGAAGGAGAGAGAGGAGCAAACACTCAGAAGGGGAGAGAGGGAGAGAGAGGAGCAAACACTCAGGAGAGAGGGAGAGAGAGGAGCAAGCACTCAGGAGAGAGGGAGAGAGAGGAGCAAACACTGAGAAGGGGAGAGAGGAGAGAGAGGAGCAAACACTCAGGAGAGAGGGAGAGAGAGGGAGGCGAGAGGGAGGGAGGGAGAGAGAGGAGCAAACACTCAGAAGGAGAGAGAAGGAGAGAGAGGAGCAAACACTCAGAAGGAGAGAGAAGGAGAGAGAGGAGCAAACACTCAGAAGGGGAGAGAGGGAGAGAGAGGAGCAAGCACTCAGGAGAGAGGGAGGGAGAGGAGGGAGGGAGGGAGAGAGAGGAGCAAACACTCAGAAGGAGAGAGAAGGAGAGAGAGGAGCAAACACTCAGAAGGGGAGAGAGGGAGAGAGAGGAGCAAACACTCAGGAGAGAGGGAGAGAGAGGAGCAAGCACTCAGAAGGAGAGAGAAGGAGAGAGAGGAGCAAACACTCAGAAGGGGAGAGAGGGAGAGAGAGGAGCAAACACTCAGGAGAGAGGGAGAGAGAGGAGCAAGCACTCAGAAGGAGAGAGAAGGAGAGAGAGGAGCAAACACTCAGAAGGAGAGAGAGGGGAGGGAGAGAGAGGAGCAAACACTCAGAAGGAGAGAGAAGGAGAGAGAGGAGCAAACACTCAGAAGGGGAGAGAGGGAGAGAGAGGAGCAAACACTCAGGAGAGAGGAGAGAGAGGAGCAAACACTCAGAAGGAGAGAGAAGGAGGGAGAGAGAGGAGCAAACACTCAGAAGGAGAGAGAAGGAGAGAGAGGAGCAAACACTCAGAAGGGGAGAGAGGGGAGAGAGAGGAGCAAACACTCAGGAGAGAGGGAGAGAGAGGAGCAAGCACTCAGAAGGAGAGAGAAGGAGAGAGAGGAGCAAACACTCAGAAGGAGAGAGAAGGAGAGAGAGGAGCAATCACTCAGAAGGAGAGAGAGGGAGGGAGAGAGAGGAGCAAACACTCATGAGAGAGAGAGAGAGAGGAGCAAACACTCAGAAGGAGAGAGAAGGAGGGAGAGAGAGGAGCAAACACTCAGAAGGAGAGAGAAGGAGAGAGAGGAGCAAACACTCAGAAGGAGAGAGAAGGAGAGAGAGGAGCAAACACTCAGAAGGAGAGAGAGGAGCAAACACTCAGAAGGAGAGAGAGGAAGAGAGAGGAGCAAGCACTCAGGAGAGAGGGAGAGAGAGGAGCAAACACTCAGAAGGGGAGAGAGGAAGAGAGAGGAGCAAGCACTCAGGAGAGAGGGAGAGAGAGGAGCAAACACTCAGAAGGGGAGAGAGGGAGAGAGAGGAGCAAACACTCAGGAGAGAGGGAGAGAGAGGAGCAAGCACTCAGGAGAGAGGGACAGAGAGGAGCAAACACTCAGAAGGGGAGAGAGGAAGAGAGAGGAGCAAGCACTCAGGAGAGAGGGAGAGAGAGGAGCAAGCACTCAGGAGAGAGGGACAGAGAGGAGCAAGCACTCAGGAGAGAGGGAGCGAGAGGGAGGGAGAGAGAGGAGCAAACACTCAGAAGGAGAGAGAGGGAGAGAGAGGAGCAAGCACTCAGGAGAGAGGGAGAGAGAGATTTCACTTGCTTTGGCAATGTGAACATGTTTCCCATGCAAATATAACCCTTTGAATGGAATTGAATTTAATTGAGAGGGGGAGAGATGAAAAGGGAGACGGACATAACAAGGTATAACGGGGTATAACAGGGTATAACAGGGTGTACCAGGGTATAACAGGGTGTAACGGGGTATAACAGAGTGTAACGGGGTATAACAGGGTATAACGGGGTATAACAGGGTACAACGGGGTATAACAGGTTGTAACAGGGAATAACATTGATCACTCCTTCTTTGAGTGGCCAATATACCACAGCTAAGGGCTGTTCTTAAGCAAGATGCAACACGGAGTGCCTGGGTATATTGGCCATATTTCTGTACAGCACTTTGAGATATCAGCTGATGTACGAAGGGCTATATAAATAAATTTGATTTGATTTGATATACCACAACCTGTGGTATTTCTATTATAAACTGGTTACCAACCCAATTAGAGCAGTAACAAGAAATGTTTTGTCATACCCATGGTATACGGTCTGATATACCACAGCTGTCAGCCAGTCAGTTTTCAGGGCTCGAACCACCCAGTTTATAACAGGGTGTAACAGGGTATAACAGGGTGTAACAGCTTATAATAGGGTGTAACAGGTTATAATAGGGTATAACAGGGTGTCACAGGGCGTAACAGGGTGTAATAGGGTATAATAGGGTGTAACAGGTTATAATAGGGTGTAACAGGGTGTAACGGGGTATAACAGGGTATAACGGGGTGTAACATGGTGTAACAGGGTATAACAGGGTATAACAGGGTATAACAGGGTGTAACAGAGTATAACAGGGTGTAACGGGGTATAACAGGGTGTAACGGGGTGGTAACAGGGTATAACAAGGTGTAATGGGGTATAACAGGGTGTAACAGGGTATAACAGGGTGTCACAGGGTATAACAGGGTATAACAGGGTGTAACAGGGTGTAACAGGGTATAACGGGGTGTAACGGGGTGTAACAGGTTATACCAGGGTGTAACAGGGTATAACAGGGTGTAACAGGGTATAACAGAGTGTAACATGGTGTAACAGGGTATAACAGGGTATAACAGGGTGTAACATGGTGTAACAGGGTGTAACAGGGTGTAACGGGGTATAACGGGGTGTAACCGGGTGTAACCGGGTGTAACGGGGTGTGACATGGTGTAACGGGGTATAACGGGGTATAACGGGGTATAACGGGGTTTAACAGGGTATAACGGGGTGTAACAGGGTATAACGGGGTGTAACGGGGTATAACGGGGTGTAAAGGGGTATAACAGGGTGTAACAGGGTGTAACGGGTGTAACAGGGTATAACAGGGGGACTCCCAATCACGGCCAGTTGTGATAAAGCCTGGAATCGAACCAGGGTCTGTAGTGACGGCTCTAGCACTGAGATGCAGTGCCTTAGACCGCTGCTCCACTCGGGAGGAAGGTCAGAACCAACTGAATATGACTGTGAATGAGTGAATATCACTATAAATTGATTCATTTAGTTATGTGAATATGGTTGACTATGACTGGTTGGATAGTTGAATGTATGGTTTAATATGATCTGTGACCTGCGTTGAAACGTGGTTGAAACGTGGTTGTGCGTCAACATCCCCTCAGTGGATCGTTCTGATAACGAGTCTGTAATTACGTTCAGTTTGTATTCCATCATAGTTCATAATGAACAAAGACGTTACTAGGCAACCTGATGATAACATCACAAACATGGTGTGTGTTGATACAATAGCTGTGATACAGTAGGTAAACAACGACAAACGCTCAGTCCTCAACCTTCTAAAGTGTGTGTGTATGTGTGTGTGTGTGTGTTATTGTTCTGTGTAGCCATTCAGTCAAGTTTGTACATTGTCCATGATATATCATCGTATATATACATACACATGCACGTACGCACAAACACACACACGCACACACGCACATACACACATTCATTCTCTCGCATTTGTTCTATTCATACGCTGCCTCTCCTTTCAGAGGAATATCCTCATTCACAATCTCTTTCTGGATTCATTAGGGATTCAATCAGATTGCTTTAATCTGATGTGTGATATAGCCATGGTTTTGATGCCGGTTATGAGTCCCAAATGGCCCCCTATTCCCTATGTAGTACACTACTGTTGACCCAAGGCCCATAGGGAATAGGGTGCCATTGAGGCCATAGGGTTATGGTGAAAAGTAGTGCACTACATAGGGAAAATGGTGCCATTTAGGATGCAGAGAGGTAGAGGTAGATAATGTAGGATGCAGAGAGGTAGATAATGTAGGAGGTAGAGGTAGATAATGTAGGAGATAGAGGTAGATAATGTAGGATGTAGAGAGGTAAAGGTAGATAATGTAGGATGTAGAGGTAGATAATGTATGATGTAGATGTAGATAATGTAGGATGTGGAGGTAGATAATGTAGGAGGTTAGAGGTAGATAATGTAGGAGGTAGAGGTAGATAATGTAGGATGTAGAGAGGTAGAGGTAGATAATGTAGGATGTAGAGGTAGACAATGTAGGATGTACAGGTAGACAATGTAGGATGTAGAGGTAGATAATGTAGGAGGTAGAGGTAGATAATGTAGGATGTAGAGGTAGATAATGTAGGATGCAGAGAGGTAGAGGTAGATAATGTAGGATGCAGAGAGGTAGAGGTAGATAATGTAGGATGCAGAGAGGTAGAGGTAGATAATGTAGGATGCAGAGAGGTAGAGGTAGATCATGTAGGATGCAGAGAGGTAGAGGTAGATAATGTAGGATGCAGAGCAGGTAGAGGTAGATAATGTAGGATGCAGAGAGGTAGATGGTAGATCATGTAGGATGCAGAGAGTAGAGGTAGATCATGTAGGATGCAGAGAGGTAGAGGTAGATAATGTAGGATGCAGAGAGGTAGAGGTAGATCATGTAGGATGCAGAGAGGTAGAGGTAGATAATGTAGGATGCAGAGAGGTAGAGGTAGATCATGTAGGATGCAGAGAGGTAGAGGTAGATAATGTAGGATTCAGAGAGGGTAGAGATAGATAATGTAGGATGCAGAGAGGTAGAGGTAGATAAGTATGACTGCAGAGAGGTATAGGTAGATACTGTAGGATTGCAGACAGGTACAGGTGGATAATGGTAGGATGCAGAGAGGTAGAGGTAGATAAGTAGGATGGCAGAGAGGTGGAGGTAGATAATGTAGGATGCAGAGAGGTGGAGGGTAGATAATGTAGGATACAGAGAAGTAGACGGTAGATAATGTAGGATACAGAGAGGTGGAGGTAGATCCTGTAGGATGCAGAGAGGTAGAGGTAGATAATGTAGGATGCAGAGAGGTAGATGTAGATAATGTAGGATGCAGAGAGGTAGAGGTAGATAATGTAGGATGCAGAGAGGTGGAGGTTAGATAATGTAGGATGCAGAGAGGTGGAGGTAGATAATGTAGGATACAGAGAAGTAGAGGTAGATAATGTAGGATACAGAGAAGTAGAGGTAGATAATGTAGGATACAGAGAGTGGAGGTAGATAAGTAGGATGCAGAGAGGTAGAGGTAGATCATGTAAGATGCGTAGAGGTAGATAATATAGGATGCAGAGAGGTGGAGGTAGATAATGTAGGATGCAGAGAGGTAGAGGTAGATAATGTAGGATACGAGAGGTGGAGGTAGATCATGTAGGATGCAGAGAGGTAGAGGTAGATAATGTAGGATGCAGAGAGGTAGATGTAGATAATGTAGGATGCAGAGAGGTAGAGGTAGATAATGTATCATGCAGAGAGGTAAAGGTAGATCATGTAGGATGCGTAGAGGTAGATAATGTAGGATGCAGAGAGGTAGATGTAGATAATGTAGGATGCAGATAGTTAGAGGTAGATCGTGTATGATGCAGAGAGGTAGAGGGAGATAATGTAGAGGGAGATAATGTAGGATGCAGAGAGGTAGAGGTAGATAATGTAGGATGCAGAGAGGTAGAGGTAGATAATGTAGGCTGCGTAGAGGTAGATAATGTAGGATGCAGAGAGGTAGAGGTAGATAATGTAGGATGCAGAGAGGGAGAGGTAGATAATGTAGGATGCAGAGAGGTAGAGGTAGATAATGTAGGATGCAGAGAGGGAGAGGTAGATAATGTAGGATGCAGAGAGGTAGAGGTAGATAATGTAGGAGGTAGAGATATATAATGTAGGATGCAGAGAGGTAGAGATAGATAAGAAGGAGGGTAGAGGTAGATAATGTAGGATGCAGAGAGGTAGAGGTAGATAATGTAGGATGCAGAGAGGTAGAGGTAGATAATGTAGGATGGGTAAATGGATTCCTGCATGGCGCCTTAGGAAAGAACACACAGATTTTCACAGTTTCTTCTATGAGAGGGAGAGGTAGATAATGTAGGATGCAGAGAGGTAGAGGTAGATAATGTAGGCTGCGTAGAGGTAGAGGTAGATCATGTAGGATGCAGAGAGGGTAGAGGTAGATAATGTAGGGATGCAGAGAGGTAGAGGTAGATAATGTAGGATGCAGAGAGGTAGAGGTAGATCATGTAGGATGCAGAGAGGTAGAGGTAGATCATGTAGGATGCAGAGAGGTAGAGGTAGATAATGTAGGATGCAGAGAGGTAGAGGTAGATCATGTAGGATGCAGAGAGGTAGAGGTAGATAATGTAGGATGCAGAGAGGTTAGAGGTAGATCATGTAGGATGCAGAGAGGTAGAGGTAGATAATGTAGGATTCAGAGAGGTAGAGATAGATAATGTAGGATGCAGAGAGGTAGAGGTAGATAATGTAGGATGCAGAGAGGTATAGGTAGATACTGTAGGATGCAGACAGGTACAGGTGGATAATGTAGGATGCAGAGAGGTAGAGGTAGATAATGTAGGATGCAGAGAGGTGGAGGTAGATAATGTAGGATGCAGAGAGGTGGAGGTAGATAATGTAGGATACAGAGAAGTAGAGGTAGATAATGTAGGATACAGAGAGGTGGAGGTAGATCATGTAGGATGCAGAGAGGTAGAGGTAGATAATGTAGGATGCAGAGAGGTAGATGTAGATAATGTAGGATGCAGAGGGGTAGAGGTAGATAATGTAGGATGCAGAGAGGTGGAGGTAGATAATGTAGGATGCAGAGAGGTGGAGGTAGATAATGTAGGATACAGAGAAGTAGAGGTAGATAATGTAGGATACAGAGAAGTAGAGTAGATAATGTAGGATACAGAGAGGTGGAGGTAGATATGTAGGATGCAGAGAGGTAGAGGTAGATCATGTAAAGATGCGTAGAGGTAGATAATATAGGATGCAGAGAGGTGGAGGTAGATAATGTAGGATGCAGAGAGGTAGAGGTAGATAATGTAGGATACAGAGAGGTGGAAGGTAGATCATGTAGGATGCAGAGAGGTAGAGGTAGATAATGTAGGATGCAGAGAGGTAGATGTAGATAATGTAGGATGCAGAGAGGTAGAGGTAGATAATGTATCATGCAGAGAGGTAAAGGTAGATTCATGTAGGATGCGTAGAGGTAGAAATGTAGGATGCAGAGAGGTAGATGTAGATAATGTAGATGCAGATAGTTAGAGGTTAGATCGTGTATGATGCAGAGAGGTAGAGGGAGATAATGTAGAGGGAGATAATGTAGGATGCAGAGAGGTAGAGGTAGATAATGTAGGATGCAGAGAGGTAGAGGTAGATAATGTAGGCTGCGTAGAGGTAGATAATGTAGGATGCAGAGAGGTAGAGGTAGATAATGTAGGATGCAGAGAGGGAGAGGTAGATAATGTAGGATGCAGAGAGGTAGAGGTAGATAATGTAGGATGCAGAGAGGGAGAGGTAGATAATGTAGGATGCAGAGAGGTAGAGGTAGATAATGTAGGAGGTAGAGATATATAATGTAGGATGCAGAGAGGTAGAGATAGATAAAGAAGGAGGTAGAGGTAGATAATGTAGGATGCAGAGAGGTAGAGGTAGATAATGTAGGATGCAGAGAGGTAGAGGTAGATAATGTAGGATGGGTAAATGGATTCCTGCATGGCGCCTTAGGAAAGAACACACAGATTTTCACAGTTTCTTCTATGAGAGGGAGAGGTAGATAATGTAGGATGCAGAGAGGTAGAGGTAGATAATGTAGGCTGCGTAGAGGTAGATAAGCTGGCATGGTATGTAGGACATCATTACATCTGGTATGGTATGTAGAACATTACAACTGGTATGGTATGTAACATAATTACAGCTAGTATGGTATGTAGGACATCATTACAGTTGGTATGGTATGTAGGACATCATTACAGCTGGCATGGTATGTAGGACATCATTACAGCTGGCATGGTATGTAACATAATTACAGCTGGTATGGTATGTAGGACATCATTACAGCTGGTATGGTATGTAACATAATTACAGCTGGTATGGTATGTAGGACATCATTACAGCTGGTATGGTATGTAGGACATCATTACAGCTGGTATGGTATGTAGGACATAACAGCTGGTATGGTATGTAACATCATTACAGCTGGTATGGTATGTAGGACATCATTACAGCTGGTATGGTATGTAGGACATCAATACAGCTGGTATGGTATGTAGGACATCATTACAGCTGGTATGGTATGTAGGACATCATTACAGCTGGTATGGTATGTAGGACATCATTACAGCTGGTATGGTATGTAGGACATCATTACAGCTGGTATGGTATGTAGGACATCATTACAGCTGGCATGGTATGTAGGACATCATTACAGCTGGTATGGTATGTAGGACATCATTACAGCTGGTATGGTATGTAGGACATAACAGCTGGTATGGTATGTAACATCATTACAGCTGGTATGGTATGTAGGACATCATTACAGCTGGTATGGTATGTAGGACATCAATACAGGTGGTATGGTATGTAGGACATCATTACAGCTGGTATGGTATGTAGGACATCATTACAGCTGGTATGGTATGTAGGACATCATTACAGCTGGTATGGTATGTAGGACATCATTACAGCTGGTATGGTATGTAGGACATCATTACAGCTGGCATGGTATGTAGGACATCATTACAGTTGGTATGGTATGTAACATCATTACAGCTGGTATGGTATGTAGGACATCATTACAGCTGGTATGGTATGTAGGACATAATTACAGCTGGTATGGTATGTAGGACATCATTACAGCTGGTGTGGTATGCAGGACATCATTACAGCTGGTATGGTATGTAGGACATCATTACAGCTGGTGTGGTATGTAACATCATTACAGCTGGTATGGTATGTAACATCATTACAGCTGGTATGGTATGTAACATCATTACAGCTGGTATGGTATGTAACATCATTACAGGTGGTGTGGTATGTAGGACATCATTACAGCTGGTATGGTATGTAACATCATTACAGCTGGTATGGTATGTAGGACATCATTACAGCTGGTATGGTGTGTAGGACATCATTACAGCTGGCATGGTATGTAACATAATTACAGCTGGTATGGTATGTAACATAATTACAGCTGGTGTGGTATGTAGGACATCATTACAGCTGGTATGGTATGTAACATAATTACAGCTGGTGTGGTATGTAGGACATCATTACAGCTGGTATGGTATGTAGGACATCATTACAGCTGGTATGGTATGTAGGACATCATTACAGCTGGTATGGTATGTAGGACATCATTACAGCTGGTATGGTATGTAGGACATCATTACAGCTGGTATGGTATGTAGGACATCATTACAGCTGGCATGGTATGTAGGACATCATTACAGTTGGTGTATGGTATGTAACATCATTACAGCTGGTATGGTATGTAGGACATCATTACAGCTGGTATGGTATGTAGGACATAATTACAGCTGGTATGGTATGTAGGACATCATTACAGCTGGTGTGGTATGCAGGACATCATTACAGCTGGTATGGTATGTAGGACATCATTACAGCTGGTGTGGTATGTAACATCATTACAGCTGGTATGGTATGTAACATCATTACAGCTGGTATGGTATGTATGTAACATCATTACAGCTGGTATGGTATGTAACATCATTACAGGTGGTGTGGTATGTAGGACATCATTACAGCTGGTATGGTATGTAACATCATTACAGCTGGTATGGTATGTAGGACATCATTACAGCTGGTATGGTGTGTAGGACATCATTACAGCTGGCATGGTATGTAACATAATTACAGCTGGTATGGTATGTAACATAATTACAGCTGGTGTGGTATGTAGGACATCATTACAGCTGGTATGGTATGTAACATAATTACAGCTGGTGTGGTATGTAGGACATCATTACAGCTGGTATGGTATGTAGGACATCATTACAGCTGGTATGGTATGTAGGACATCATTACAGCTGGTATGGTATGTAGGACATCATTACAGCTGGTATGGTATGTAGGACATCATTACAGCTGGTATGGTATGTAGGACATCAATACAGCTGGTATGGTATGTAGGACATCAATACAGCTGGTATGGTATGTAACATAATTACAGCTGGTATGGTATGTAGGACATCATTACAGCTGGTATGGTATGTAACATAATTACAGCTGGTATGGTGTGTAGGACATCATTACAGCTGGTGTGGTATGTAGTACATCATTACAGCTGGCATGGTATGTAGGACATCATCACAGCTGGTATGGTATGTAACATCATTACAGCTGGTATGGTATGTAGGACATCATTACAGCTGGTATGGTATGTAGGACATCATTACAGCTGGTATGGTATGTAGGACATCATTACAGCTGGCATGGTATGTAGGACATCATTACAGCTGGTATGGTATGTAACATCATTACAGCTGGTATGGTATGTAGGACATCATTACAGCTGGTATGGTATGTAGGACATCATTACAGCTGGTGTGGTATGCAGGACATCATTACAGCTGGTATGGTATGTAGGACATCATTACAGCTGGTGTGGTATGTAACATCATTACAGCTGGTATGGTATGTAACATAATTACAGCTGGTATGGTATGTAACATAATTACAGCTGGTATGGTATGTAACATCATTACAGGTGGTGTGGTATGTAGGACATCATTATAGCTGGTATGGTATGTAACATCATTACAGCTGGTATGGAATGTAGGACATCATTACAGCTGGTATGGTATGTAGGACATCATTACAGCTGGTATGGTATGTAGGACATCATTACAGCTGGCATGGTATGTAACATCATTACAGCTGGTGTGGTATGTAGGACATCATTACAGCTGGTATGGTATGTAACATAATTACAGCTGGTATGGTATGTAGGACATCATTACAGCTGGTATGGTATGTAGGACATCATTACAGCTGGTATGGTATGTAGGACATCATTACAGCTGGTGTGGTATGCAGGACATCATTACAGCTGGTATGGTATGTAGGACATCATTACAGCTGGCATGGTATGTAACATCATTACAGCTGGTGTGGTATGTAGGACATCATTACAGCTGGTATGGTATGTAACATAATTACAGCTGGTATGGTATGTAGGACATCATTACAGCTGGTATGGTATGTAGGACATCATTACAGCTGGTATGGTATGTAGGACATCATTACAGCTGGCATGGTATGTAGGACATCCTCACAGCTGGTATGGTATGTAACATCATTACAGCTGGTATGGTATGTAGGACATCATTACAGCTGGTATGGTATGTAGGACATCATTACAGCTGGTATGGTATGTAGGACATCATTACAGCTGGTATGGTATGTAGGACATCATTACAGCTGGTGTGGTATGCAGGACATCATTACAGCTGGTATGGTATGTAGGACATCATTACAGCTGGTATGGTATGTAGGACATCATTACAGCTGGTATGGTATGTAGGACATCATTACAGCTGGTATGGTATGTATGTAGGACATCATTACAGCTGGTGTGGTATGTAGGACATCATTACAGCTGGTATGGTATGTAGGATATCATTACAGCTGGTATGGTATGTAGGACATCATTACAGCTGGTATGGTATGTAACATAATTACAGCTGGTATGGTATGTAACATAATTACAGCTGTTGTGGTATGTAACATAATTACAGCTGGTATGGTATGTAGGACATCATTACAGCTGGTATGGTATGTAACATAATTACAGCTGGTATGGTATGTAGGACATCATTACAGCTGGCATGGTATGTAGGACATCATTACAGCTGGTATGGTATGTTACATAATTACAGCTGGTATGGTATGTAACATCATTACAGCTGGTATGGTATGTAACATCATTACAGCTGGTGTGGTATGTAGGACATCATTACAGCTGGTATGGTATGTAGGACATCATTACAGCTGGTATGGTATGTAGGACATCATTACAGCTGGCATGGTATGTAACATAATTACAGCTGGTATGGTATGTAGGACATCATTACAGCTGGTGTGGTATGTAACATCATTACAGCTGGTGTGGTATGTAGGACATCATTACAGCTGGTGTGGTATGTAGGACATCATTACAGCTGGTGTGGTATGTAGGACATCATTACAGCTGGTATGGTATGTAACATAATTACAGCTGGTGTGGTATGTAGGACATCATTACAGCTGGTATGGTATGTAGGACATCATTACAGCTGGTATGGTATGTAGGACATCATTAAAGCTGGTGTGGTATGTAGTACATCATTACAGCTGGTGTGGTATGTAGGACATCATTACAGCTGGTATGGTATGTAGGACATCATTACAGCTGGTATGGTATGTAGGACATCATTACAGCTGGCATGGTATGTAGGACATCATCACAGCTGGTATGGTATGTAACATCATTACAGCTGGTATGGTATGTAGGACATCATTACAGCTGGTATGGTATGTAGGACATCATTACAGCTGGTATGGTATGTAGGACATCATTACAGCTGGTATGGTATGTAGGACATCATTACAGCTGTTGTGGTATGTAGGACATCATTACAGCTGGTGTAGTATGTAACATCATTACAGCTGGTATGGTATGTAACATCATTACAGCTGGTATGGTATGTAACATCATTACAGCTGGTATGGTATGTAGGACATCATTACAGCTGGTGTGGTATGTAGGACATCATTTCAGCTGGTGTGGTATGTAGGACATCATTACAGCTGGTATGGTATGTAACCTCATTACAGCTGGTATGGTATGTAGGACATCATTACAGCTGGTGTGGTATGTAGGACATCATTACAGCTGGTGTGGTATGTAGGACATCATTACAGCTGGGCATGGTATGTAGGACATCATTACAGTTGTATGGTATGTAACATCATTACAGCTGGTATGGTATGTAGGACATCATTACAGCTGGTATGGTATGTAGGACATAATTACAGCTGGTATGGTATGTAGGACATCATTACAGCTGGTGTGGTATGCAGGACATCATTACAGCTGGTATGGTATGTAGGACATCATTACAGCTGGTGTGGTATGTAACATCATTACAGCTGGTATGGTATGTAACATCATTACAGCTGGTATGGTATGTAACATCATTACAGCTGGTATGGTATGTAACATCATTACAGGTGGTGTGGTATGTAGGACATCATTACAGCTGGTATGGTATAACATCATTACAGCTGGTATGGTATGTAGGACATCATTACAGCTGGTATGGTGTGTAGGACATCATTACAGCTGGCATGGTATGTAACATAATTACAGCTGGTATGGTATGTAACATAATTACAGCTGGTGTGGTATGTAGGACATCATTACAGCTGGTATGGTATGTAACAAATTACAGCTGGTGTGGTATGTAGGACATCATTACAGCTGGTATGGTATGTAGGACATCATTACAGCTGGTATGGTATGTAGGACATCATTACAGCTGGTATGGTATGTAGGACATCATTACAGCTGGTATGGTATGTAGGACATCATTACAGCTGGTATGGTATGTAGGACATCAATACAGCTGGTATGGTATGTAGGACATCAATACAGCTGGTATGGTATGTAACATAATTACAGCTGGTATGGTATGTAGGACATCATTACAGCTGGTATGGTATGTAACATAATACAGCTGGTATGGTGTGTAGGACATCATTACAGCTGGTGTGGTATGTAGTACATCATTACAGCTGGCATGGTATGTAGGACATCATCACAGCTGGTATGGTATGTAACATCATTACAGCTGGTATGGTATGTAGGACATCATTACAGCTGGTATGGTATGTAGGACATCATTACAGCTGGTATGGTATGTAGGACATCATTACAGCTGGCATGGTATGTAGGACATCATTACAGCTGGTATGGTATGTAACATCATTACAGCTGGTATGGTATGTAGGACATCATTACAGCTGGTATGGTATGTAGGACATCATTACAGCTGGTGTGGTATGCAGGACATCATTACAGCTGGTATGGTATGTAGGACATCATTACAGCTGGTGTGGTATGTAACATCATTACAGCTGGTATGGTATGTAACATAATTACAGCTGGTATGGTATGTAACATAATTACAGCTGGTATGGTATGTAACATCATTACAGGTGGTGTGGTATGTAGGACATCATTATAGCTGGTATGGTATGTAACATCATTACAGCTGGTATGGAATGTAGGACATCATTACAGCTGGTATGGTATGTAACATAATTACAGCTGGTATGGTATGTAGGACATCATTACAGCTGGTATGGTATGTAGGACATCATTACAGCTGGTATGGTATGTAGGACATCATTACAGCTGGCATGGTATGTAGGACATCATTACAGCTGGTATGGTATGTAACATCATTACAGCTGGTATGGTATGTAGGACATCATTACAGCTGGTATGGTATGTAGGACATCATTACAGCTGGTGTGGTATGCAGGACATCATTACAGCTGGTATGGTATGTAGGACATCATTACAGCTGGTGTGGTATGTAACATCATTACAGCTGGTATGGTATGTAACATAATTACAGCTGGTATGGTATGTAACATAATTACAGCTGGTAGGTATGTAACATCATTACAGGTGGTGTGGTATGTAGGACATCATTATAGCTGGTATGGTATGTAACATCATTACAGCTGGTATGGAATGTAGGACATCATTACAGCTGGTATGGTATGTAACATAATTACAGCTGGTATGGTATGTAGGACATCATTACAGCTGGTATGGTATGTAGGACATCATTACAGCTGGCATGGTATGTAACATCATTACAGCTGGTGTGGTATGTAGGACATCATTACAGCTGGTATGGTATGTAACATAATTACAGCTGGTATGGTATGTAGGACATCATTACAGCTGGTATGGTATGTAGGACATCATTACAGCTGGTATGGTATGTAGGACATCATTACAGCTGGTTGTGGTATGCAGGACATCATTACAGCTGGTATGGTATGTAGGACATCATTACAGCTGGCATGGTATGTAACATCATTACAGCTGGTGTGGTATGTAGGACATCATTACAGCTGGTATGGTATGTAACATAATTACAGCTGGTATGGTATGTAGGACATCATTACAGCTGGTATGGTATGTAGGACATCATTACAGCTGGTATGGTATGTAGGACATCATTACAGCTGGCATGGTATGTAGGACATCTCACAGCTGGTATGGTATGTTGTAACATCATACATTACAGCTGTATGGTATGTAGGACATCATTACAGCTGGTATGGTATGTAGGACATCATTACAGCTGGTATGGTATGTAGGACATCATTACAGCTGGTATGGTATGTAGGACATCATTACAGCTGGTGTGGTATGCAGGACATCATTACAGCTGGTATGGTATGTAGGACATCATTACAGCTGGTATGGTATGTAGGACATCATTACAGCTGGTATGGTATGTAGGACATCATTACAGCTGGTATGGTATGTAGGACATCATTACAGCTGGTATGGTATGTAGGACATCATTACAGCTGGTATGGTATGTAGGACATCATTACAGCTGGCATGGTATGTAGGACATCATTACAGCTGGCATGGTATGTAGGACATCATCACAGCTGGTATGGTATGTAACATCATTACAGCTGGTATGGTATGTAGGACATCATTACAGCTGGTATGGTATGTAGGACATCATTACAGCTGGTATGGTATGTAGGACATCATTACAGCTGGTATGGTATGTAGGACATCATTACAGCTGTTGTGGTATGTAGGACATCATTACAGCTGGTGTAGTATGTAACATCATTACAGCTGGTATGGTATGTAACATCATTACAGCTGGTATGGTATGTAACATCATTACAGCTGGTATGGTATGTAGGACATCATTACAGCTGGTGTGGTATGTAGGACATCATTTCAGCTGGTGTGGTATGTAGGACATCATTACAGCTGGTATGGTATGTAACCTCATTACAGCTGGTATGGTATGTAGGACATCATTACAGCTGGTGTGGTATGTAGGACATCATTACAGCTGGTGTGGTATGTAGGACATCATTACAGGGCATGGTATGTAGGACATCATTACAGTTGGTATGGTATGTAACATCATTACAGCTGGTATGGTATGTAGGACATCATTACAGCTGGTATGGTATGTAGGACATAATTACAGCTGGTATGGTATGTAGGACATCATTACAGCTGGTGTGGTATGCAGGACATCATTACAGCTGGTATGGTATGTAGGACATCATTACAGCTGGTGTGGTATGTAACATCATTACAGCTGGTATGGTATGTAACATCATTACAGCTGGTATGGTATGTAACATCATTACAGCTGGTATGGTATGTAACATCATTACAGGTGGTGTGGTATGTAGGACATCATTACAGCTGGTATGGTATGTAACATCATTACAGCTGGTATGGTATGTAGGACATCATTACAGCTGGTATGGTGTGTAGGACATCATTACAGCTGGCATGGTATGTAACATAATTACAGCTGGTATGGTATGTAACATAATTACAGCTGGTGTGGTATGTAGGACATCATTACAGCTGGTATGGTATGTAACATAATTACAGCTGGTGTGGTATGTAGGACATCATTACAGCTGGTATGGTATGTAGGACATCATTACAGCTGGTATGGTATGTAGGACATCATTACAGCTGGTATGGTATGTAGGACATCATTACAGCTGGTATGGTATGTAGGACATCATTACAGCTGGTATGGTATGTAGGACATCAATACAGCTGGTATGGTATGTAGGACATCAATACAGCTGGTATGGTATGTAACATAATTACAGCTGGTATGGTATGTAGGACATCATTACAGCTGGTATGGTATGTAACATAATTACAGCTGGTATGGTGTGTAGGACATCATTACAGCTGGTGTGGTATGTAGTACATCATTACAGCTGGCATGGTATGTAGGACATCATCACAGCTGGTATGGTATGTAACATCATTACAGCTGGTATGGTATGTAGGACATCATTACAGCTGGTATGGTATGTAGGACATCATTACAGCTGGTATGGTATGTAGGACATCATTACAGCTGGCATGGTATGTAGGACATCATTACAGCTGGTATGGTATGTAACATCATTACAGCTGGTATGGTATGTAGGACATCATTACAGCTGGTATGGTATGTAGGACATCATTACAGCTGGTGTGGTATGCAGGACATCATTACAGCTGGTATGGTATGTAGGACATCATTACAGCTGGTGTGGTATGTAACATCATTACAGCTGGTATGGTATGTAACATAATTACAGCTGGTATGGTATGTAACATAATTACAGCTGGTATGGTATGTAACATCATTACAGGTGGTGTGGTATGTAGGACATCATTATAGCTGGTATGGTATGTAACATCATTACAGCTGGTATGGAATGTAGGACATCATTACAGCTGGTATGGTATGTAACATAATTACAGCTGGTATGGTATGTAGGACATCATTACAGCTGGTATGGTATGTAGGACATCATTACAGCTGGTATGGTATGTAACATCATTACAGCTGGTGTGGTATGTAGGACATCATTACAGCTGGTATGGTATGTAACATAATTACAGCTGGTATGGTATGTAGGACATCATTACAGCTGGTATGGTATGTAGGACATCATTACAGCTGGTATGGTATGTAGGACATCATTACAGCTGGGTGGTATGCAAGGACATCATTACAGCTGGTATGGTATGTAGGACATCATTACAGCTGGCATGGTATGTAACATCATTACAGCTGGTGTGGTAGTAGGACATCATTACAGCTGGTATGGTATGTAACATAATACAGCTGGTATGGTATGTAGGACATCATTACAGCTGGTATGGTATGTAGGACATCATTACAGCTGGTATGGTATGTAGGACATCATTACAGCTGGCATGGTATGTAGGACATCCTCACAGCTGGTATGGTATGTAACATCATTACAGCTGGTATGGTATGTAGGACATCATTACAGCTGGTATGGTATGTAGGACATCATTACAGCTGGTATGGTATGTAGGACATCATTACAGCTGGTATGGTATGTAGGACATCATTACAGCTGGTGTGGTATGCAGGACATCATTACAGCTGGTATGGTATGTAGGACATCATTACAGCTGGTATGGTATGTAGGACATCATTACAGCTGGTATGGTATGTAGGACATCATTACAGCTGGTATGGTATGTAGGACATCATTACAGCTGGTGTGGTATGTAGGACATCATTACAGCTGGTATGGTATGTAGGATATCATTACAGCTGGTATGGTATGTAGGACATCATTACAGCTGGTATGGTATGTAACATAATTACAGCTGGTATGGTATGTAACATAATTACAGCTGGTTGTGGTATGTAACATATTACAGCTGGTATGGTATGTAGGACATCATTACAGGGTATGGTATGTAACATAATTACAGCTGGTATGGTATGTAGGACATCATTACAGCTGCATGGTATGTAGGACATCATTACAGCTGGTATGGTATGTTACATAATTACAGCTGGTATGGTATGTAACATCATTACAGCTGGTATGGTATGTAACATCATTACAGCTGGTGTGGTATGTAGGACATCATTACAGCTGGTATGGTATGTAGGAAATCATTACAGCTGGTATGGTATGTAGGACATCATTACAGCTGGTATGGTATGTAACATAATTACAGCTGGTATGGTATGTAGGACATCATTACAGCTGGTGTGTGGATGTAAACATCATTACAGCTGGTGTGGTATGTAGGACATCATTACAGCTGGTGTGGTATGTAGGACATCATTACAGCTGGTGTGGTATGTAGGACATCATTACAGCTGGTATGGTATGTAACATAATTACAGCTGGTTGTGTATGTAGGACATCATTACAGCTGGTATGGTATGTAGGACATCATTACAGCTGGTATATGCAGTATGGTATGTAGGACATCATTAAAGCTGGTGTGGTATGTAGTACATCATTACAGCTGGTGTTGGTATGTAGACATCATTACAGCTGGTATGGTATGTAGGACATCATTACAGCTGGTATGGTATGTAGGACATCATTACAGCTGGCATGGTATGTAGGACATCATCACAGCTGGTATGGTATGTAACATCATTACAGCTGGTATGGTATGTAGGACATCATTACAGCTGGTATGGTATGTAGGACATCATTACAGCTGGTATGGTATGTAGGACATCATTACAGCTGGTATGGTATGTAGGACATCATTACAGCTGTTGTGGTATGTAGGACATCATTACAGCTGGGTGGTAGTATGTAACATCATTACAGCTGGTATGGTATGTAACATCATTACAGCTGGTATGGTATGACATCATTACAGCTGGTAAGGTATGGTATGTAGGACATCATTACAGCTGGTGTGGTATGTAGGACATCATTTCAGTTGTCTTCTATGTGGTATGTAGGACATCATTACAGCTGGTATGGGTATGACCTCATTACAGCTGGTATGGTATGTAGGACATCATTAGCTGGTATGGTATGTAGGACATCATTACAGCTGGTGTGGTATGTAGGACATCATTACAGCTGGTATGGTATGTAACATAATTACAGCTGGTATGGTATGTAGGACATCATTACAGCTGGCATGGTATGTAACATCATTACAGCTGGTGTGGTATGTAGGACATCATTACAGCTGGTATGGTATGTAACATAATTACAGCTGGTATGGTATGTAGGACACATTACAGCTGGCATGGTATGTAACATCATTACAGCTGGTGTGGTATGTAGGACATCATTACAGCTGGTATGGTATGTAGGACATCATTACAGCTGGGTATGGTATGTAGGACATCATTACAGATGGTATGGTATGTAGGACATCATTACAGCTGGTATGGTATGTAGGACATCATTACAGCTGGTGTGGTATGTAGGACATCAATACAGCTGGTATGGTATGTAACATAATTACAGCTGGTATGGTATGTAGGACATCATTACAGCTGCACAGAGAGACAAATCCCCAAAAACTGACAGAGAGAGACATATCTCCATACTAACACTGAGACAAATCTGCAATACTAACACAGAGAGACAAATCCCCAATACTAACACAGAGAGACCAAATCCCCAATACTAACACAGAGAGACAAATCCCCAATACTAACACAGAGAGACATATCTCCAACACTAACACAGAGAGAAGATGTAGCTACAGTCAGTTATCTAATCTAGTATGAAGGGTGTACTGGTGGTATATATACAGGAGCAGGTTAACCTCTGAAGTCCTGCTCTGTGATAAATGTCTTCTGCTGCAGACTTCATAATAACTTCCAGGTCGTTGTTTTATGCAAATCAAAATGAAAAGACAGAAACATCGTGTTTTAAAGTACGTCTGTCTCCTAAATAGCATCCTCTTCCCTATATAGTGCACTACTTTTGACTACAGTGCTATGGGCCCTGGTCAAAAGTAGTGCACTATATAGGGAATAGGGTGCCATTTGGAATGCATGCTGTGATGTCATTAATATAAGTGTTCCCTCATCTCCATGCCTATAATCTACACTGTACTGCTACAGATGTAGGGTCTTTCATTTGACCTGTATTGTCACAGCTAAATAATCCTGCAGCAACAGGATTTGAATGTGTAGTCCATAATGTTGCTTGATGGAGCTGAGGCTGTTAATATGACCGTGTGTTGGTGTAGGTTTCCAGTAAATTGATGTCAATCACAAAGCTCATCTGCATTCCCTGCCATGCAGTAAAATTCTCAACAACAAAAGAGAGATCAAATTAAGATTATACATCTGTACTTATCATGTCTGCTAAGACTGCCAAGTCTATGTTTCTGCTATGGTTTGGAATCACATCCAAACTGAATATTACTTCACTGTCTGAAACAGGAGCGAATCTGAGTGATTCAGTGTGGATTTCAGGCTAGCGCTGTTCAATTCTACAGTTCACAGTTCTCTTCGTGGCTCTGTCTGTCTGTCTGTCTG
>NW_022265942.1:0-22851 GCF_002021735.2 Oncorhynchus kisutch
TGAAACTGCTGACCCCACACCTAGTCTTCAATGGCTCACCACAGACCATACAGCAAATACACTATGGATGTCATACAAGGTCAGCCCTAGTGCACAGTCTAATGATTTGATCAGAGGAGGATTTGTCTAGCTTATCTAAAATGAATTCAATCCAACATCAACATTTGGATTACAAGCTAAATAAAAGAAACCTAAATCTGTAATCTTTCCCATCACGATAAATCACAAATGGAAACATGCACTGACAAGGAAAGAGTTAAATAACGGAGGGAAAACACCAAGAGAAGACACTGTTGAACTGTCATTAAGATGAAAAACAGTCCACCCCATTGCCCCAGGGTGACACCTGGAAAAGGTTCTCATCATAAACATGCAGAAGGAGAGAGAAAAGTGGAAAAGTGGCCTGTTTAGAATTGTGACCTTCTACAGACCAACATGGGAGCAGAGAACACATGCAGTCAAGATCATTATGGACATTCCAACATGGTCCACTCAGTAGCCCTTGGTTACCACACCCTGACAGCTCTCCACTGCATACTGTGAGCTGTCCTCAGACAGCACGGGGCTGTGCCTTCCAGAGTAGTTTAGGCTTCCAGCTACAGTCCTTTTCCCAGGGCCTCTGAGGCTGCAGCTATAAGAGGTAAGTCACTGTCAAGGCCTTTAGGAAACAGACCTGTCACTCTATTTTCCCTTTCTCCCCTACTCGCTCTCTTATCTTGCTCTCTTTTTATGTCTCTCTCTCAATTCATTCAAGGGCTTTATTGACATGGGAAACGTATGTTACCGTTGCAAAGCAAGTGAAATAGATAATAAAGGTGGAATAAACAAAAAATGTACAGTAAACATTACACTCACAAAAGTTCCAAAATAATAGACATAAAATGTAATGTGTGAAAATAGTTCCAGTACAGGGAAAATAAATAAACATAAATATGGGTTGTATTTACAATGGTGTTTGTTCTTCACTGGTTGACATTTTCTTGTGGAAACAGATGACAAATCTTGCTGCTGTGATGGCACACTGAGGTATTTCACCCAGTAGATATGGGAGTTCATCAAAAACATTTATTTCTGTTGCATTCTTTGTGGATCTGTGTAATCATCTCTCTCTCCTACTGGCTCCTGTCCTGTGTGAACAGTGAGGTGAACTGTCACTAATCTTCTCTCTCCTACTGGCTCCTGTCCTGTGTGAACAGTGAGGTGAACTATCACTAATCTTCTCTCTCCTGTCCTGTGTGAACAGTGAGGTGAACTATCAACTAATCTTCTCTCTCCTGTCCTGTGTGAACAGTGAGGTGAACTATCACTAATCTTCTCTCTCCTACTGGCTCCTGTCCTGTGTGAACAGTGAGGTGAACTATCACTAATCTTCTCTCTCCTACTGGCTCCTGTCCTGTGTGAACAGTGAGGTGAACTATCACTAATCTTCTCTCTCCTACTGGCTCCTGTCCTGTGTGAACAGTGAGGTGAACTATCACTAATCTTCTCTCTCCTACTGGCTCCTGTCCTGTGTGAACAGTGAGGTGAACTATCACTAATCTTCTCTCTCCTACTGGCTCCTGTCCTGTGTGAACAGTGAGGTGAACTATCACTAATCTTCTCTCTCCTACTGGCTCCTGTCCTGTGTGAACAGTGAGGTGAAACTATCACTAATCTTCTCTCTCCTGTCCTGTGTGAACAGTGAGGTGAACTATCACTAATCTTCTCTCTCCTACTGGCTCCTGTCCTGTGTGAACAGTGAGGTGAACTATCACTAATCTTCTCTCTCCTGTCCTGTGTGAACAGTGAGGTGAACTATCACTCATCTTCTCTCTCCTATTGCTCCTGTCCTGGTGTGAACAGTGAGGTGAACTATCACTAATCTTCTCTCTCCTACTGGCTCCTGTCCTGTGTGAACAGTGAGGTGAACTATCACTAATCTTCTCTCTCCGGCCTTGTGTGAACAGTGAGGTGAACTATCACTATCTTCCTCTCTCCTACTGGCTCCTGTCCTGTGTGAACAGTGAGTGTGAACTATCATTAATCTTCTCTCTCCTACTGGCTCCGTCCTGCTTGAACAGTGAGTTGAACTATCACTAATTTTCTCCCTTCTCCTAACTGGCTCCTGTCCTGTGTGAACAGTGAGGTGAACTATCACTAATCTTCTTCTCTCTCCTACTGGCTCCTGTCCTGTGTGAACAGTGAGGTGAACTATCACTAATCTTCTCTCTCCTACTGGCTCCTGTCCTGTGTGAACAGTGAGGTGAACTATCACTAATCTTCTCTCTCCTGGCTCTGTCCTGTGTGAACAGTGAGGTGACTATCACTAATCTTCTTCTCTCCTACTGGCTCCTGTCCTGTGTGAACAGTGAGGTGAACTATCACTAATCTTCTCTCTCCTACTGGCTCCTGTCCTGTGTGAACAGTGAGGTGAACTATCACTAATCTTCTCTCGTCCTACTGGCTCCTGTCCTGTGTGTAACAGTGAGGTGAACTATCACTAATCTTCTCTCTCCTGTCCTGTGTGAACAGTGGAGGTGAACTATCACTAATGCTTCTCTCTCCTACTCCGGGCTCCTGTCCTGTGTGAACAGTGAAGGTGAACTATCACTAATCTTCCTTCTCTCCCTACTGGCTCCTGTCTGTGGTGAACAGTGGAGGTGAACTATCACTAATCTTCGCTCTCCTACTGGCTCCTGGTCCTGTGTGAACAGTGAGGGTGAACTATCACTAATCTTCTCTCGCTCTCTCTACTGGCTCCTGTCCTGTGTGAGCAGTGAGGTGAACTATCACTAATCTGCTTCTCTCCTTCTTGTTGGGAACAGTGAGGTGAAACTATCAACTAATCTTCTCTCTCCCTCCTCTACTGGCCTCCCTGTCCTGTGTGAACAGTGAGGCTGGACTATCACTAATCTTCTCTCCTCCTACTGGCTCCTGTCCTGTGTGACCAGTGAGGTGAACTATCACTAATCGTCTCTCCTCCTACTGGCTCCTGTCCTGTGTTGAACAGTGAGAGTGAACTATCACTAAATCTCTCTCCTCCTGTTCTGTGTGAAACAGTGAGGTGAAAACTATCACTAATCTTCGTCCTCTCCTACTGGCTCCTGTCCTGTGTGAACAGTGAGGTGAACTATCACTAATCTTCTCTCTCCTACTGGCTCCTGTCCTGTGGTGAACAGTGAGGTGAACTATCACTATCTTCTCTCTCCTACTGGCTCCTGTCCTGTGTGAACAGTGAGGTGAACTATCACTAATCTTCTCTCTCCTGTCCTGTGTGAACAGTGAGGTGAAACTATCACTAATCTTCTCTCTCCTACTGGCTCCTGTCCTGTGTGAACAGTGAGGTGAACTATCACTAATCTTCTCTCTCCTACTGGCTCCTGTCCTGTGTGAACAGTGAGGTGAACTATCACTAATCTTCTCTCTCCTACTGGCTCCTGTCCTGTGTGAACAGTGAGGTGAACTATCACTAATCTTCGCTCTCCTGTCCTGTGTGAACAGTGAGGTGAACTATCACTAATCTTCTCTCTCCTACTGGCTCCTGTCCTGTGTGAACAGTGAGGTGAACTATCACTAATCTTCTCTCTCCTACTGGCTCCTGTTCTGTGTGAACAGTGAGGTGAACTATCACTAATCTTCTCTCTCCTACTGGCTCCTGTCCTGTGTGAACAGTGAGGTGAACTATCACTAATCTTCTCTCTCCTACTGGCTCCTGTTCTGTGTGAACAGTGAGGTGAACTATCACTAATCTTCTCTCTCCTACTGGCTCCTGTCCTGTGTGAACAGTGAGGTGAACTATCACTAATCTTCTCTCTCCTGTTCTGTGTGAACAGTGAGGTGAACTATCACTAATCTTCTCTCTCCTACTGGCTCCTGTCCTGTGTGAACAGTGAGGTGAACTATCACTAATCTTCTCTCTCCTACTGGCTCCTGTCCTGTGTGAACAGTGAGGTGAACTATCACTAATCTTCTCTCTCCTACTGGCTCCTGTCCTGTGTGAACAGTGAGGTGAACTATCACTAATCTTCTCTCTCCTGTTCTGTGTGAACAGTGAGGTGAACTATCACTAATCTTCTCTCTCCTACTGGCTCCTGTCCTGTGTGAACAGTGAGGTGAACTATCACTAATCTTCTCTCTCCTACTGGCTCCTGTCCTGTGTGAACAGTGAGGTGAACTATCACTAATCTTCTCTCTCCTGTTCTGTGTGAACAGTGAGGTGAACTATCACTAATCTTCTCTCTCCTACTGGCTCCTGTCCTGTGTGAACAGTGAGGTGAACTATCACTAATCTTCTCTCTCCTACTGGCTCCTGTCCTGTGTGAACAGTGAGGTGAACTATCACTAATCTTCTCTCTCCTACTGGCTCCTGTCCTGTGTGAACAGTGAGGTGAACTATCACTAATCTTCTCTCTCCTACTGGCTCCTGTCCTGTGTGAACAGTGAGGTGAACTATCACTAATCTTCTCTCTCCTGTCCTGTGTGAACAGTGAGGTGAACTATCACTAATCTTCTCTCTCCTATTGGCTCCTGTCCTGTGTGAACAGTGAGGTGAACTATCACTAATCTTCTCTCTCCTACTGGCTCCTGTCCTGTGTGAACAGTGAGGTGAACTATCACTAATCTTCTCTCTCCTACTGGCTCCTGTCCTGTGTGAACAGTGAGGTGAACTATCACTAATCTTCTCTCTCCTACTGGCTCCTGTCCTGTGTGAACAGTGAGGTGAACTATCACTAATCTTCTCTCTCCTACTGGCTCCTGTCCTGTGTGAACAGTGAGGTGAACTATCACTAATCTTCTCTCTCCTACTGGCTCCTGTCCTGTGTGAACAGTGAGGTGAACTATCACTAATCTTCTCTCTCCTACTGGCTCCTGTTCTGTGTGAACAGTGAGGTGAACTATCACTAATCTTCTCTCTCCGGTCCTGTGTGAACAGTGAGGTGAACTATCACTAATCTTCTCTCTCCTACTGGCTCCTGTCCTGTGTGAACAGTGAGGTGAACTATCACTAATCTTCTCTCCTCCTACTGGCTCCTGTCCTGTGTGAACAGTGAGGTGAACTATCACTAATCTTCTCTCTCCTACTGGCTCCTGTCCTGTGTGAACAGTGAGGTGAACTATCACTAATCTTCTCTCTCCTGTCCTGTGTGAACAGTGAGGTGAACTATCACTAATCTTCTCTCTCCTACTGGCTCCTGTCCTGTGTGAACAGTGAGGTGAACTATCACTAATCTTCTCTCTCCTACTGGCTCCTGTTCTGTGTGAACAGTGAGGTGAACTATCACTAATCTTCTCTCTCTTGTCCTGTGTGAACAGTGAGGTGAACTATCACTAATCTTCTCTCTCCTACTGGCTCCTGTCCTGTGTGAACAGTGAGGTGAACTATCACTAATCTTCTCTCTCCTACTGGCTCCTGTCCTGTGTGAACAGTGAGGTGAACTATCACTAATCTTCTCTCTCCTGTCCTGTGTGAACAGTGAGGTGAACTATCACTAATCTTCTCTCTCCTACTGGCTCCTGTCCTGTGTGAACAGTGAGGAGAACTATCCCTAATGTTCTCTCTCTTGTCCTGTGTGAACAGTGAGGTGAACTATCACTAATCTTCTCTCTCCTACTGGCTCCTGTCCTGTGTGAACAGTGAGGTGAACTATCACTAATCTTCCCTCTCCTACTGGCTCCTGTCCTGTGTGAACAGTGAGGTGAACTATCACTAATCTTCTCTCTCCTGTTCTGTGTGAACAGTGAGGTGAACTATCACTAATCTTCTCTCTCCTACTGTCTCCTGTCCTGTGTGAACAGTGAGGTGAACTATCACTAATCTTCTCTCTCCTGTTCTGTGTGAACAGTGAGGTGAACTATCACTAATCTTCTCTCTCCTACTGGCTCCTGTCCTGTGTGAACAGTGAGGTGAACTATCACTAATCTTCTCTCTCCTACTGGCTCCTGTCCTGTGTGAACAGTGAGGTGAACTATCACTAATCTTCTCTCTCCTACTGGCTCCTGTCCTGTGTGAACAGTGAGGTGAACTATCACTAATCTTCTCTTTGTGGGTTCAAATGGGTTCAAATGGCTTCGCTTTCATTTTTTCTAGATGTAGATCTTTTACTGCTCTAGTGATGTAAGTATTGTTTGGACAACCTTATTTACTATTTATTCTAGATTGATTTGTATTTTATTTGTTTCACTCGATGTGATGTGCACTGCACACCGGAAGAAGAATTATCACAGCAAAGTAATAATGTTTGTTTATGTGACAATCTCATAAGGGACGGGTTACCAACTGGCGATTTGACACGAAAATAAAATGTAATTCATTCATTCATTAACGCTCATTAGACCAAGCAGAAAGTCATCAGGACACAAGGTTGAGTTTAGGTCAAATATAGATTTAGTCCAATTTAAACTAGATTATTAATTATCTGGATTCTAGGGCTCGATACGCCAGGCCGATACAGGAAGCTAACAAGCCTGGGGGAGTGAGTGGGTGCGTGCTGGAGTTGAAGACGAACCACAGCTGAGTTTGGCTGGGCAGGAATGTGAAGGTTGGGGTGGGGGGATCAGATGAGGACATCTAAGCCAGGTTACAGTCAGGATGCATCCCAAATGGCACCCTATCCAGTGCACTACTTTAGACCAAGACCCATAGGGCCATGTAGGGAACAGGGTGCCATTTGGGACACATCCTCAGTCCTCCACCCAACCCAACCCCATTAACAGTTGCTACTGTACTGCTAGGCATTTTCACTTCCTGGCTATTTTTAGCCAATCACAATGTTGCTGGTTGTGGACGAGAGCCAGGCTCTGTAAGGAAGGCAGAGGCCATGATAATGACATTGCATGAAACCTCTAATGGCTATGATATTTTTATTTTATTTAACCAGGCAAGTCAGTTAAGAACAAATTGTTATTTTTAATGACGGCCTAGGAACAGTGGGTTGCCTGTTCAGGGGCAGAACGACAGATTTGTACCTTGTCAGCTCGGGGATTTGAACTTCCGGTTACTAGTCCAACACTCTAACCACTAGGCTGTCCTGCCGCCCGATATCATATGTATGTTAGTCAAGAGCCCTACCCATTCACACACGTACATACATGACTGTGTTAATCAGCACTGCATTGTGATAAGGCTGTATTGTTAGTTCTATAGTAACTGAGATGGTCAGGCAACATAGTGACTGTATTTCCAACCTCAACTCCTCAGTTACTACACCATGAGCGGGTTAGATTCACAGGTAGGCTACACTGAAAGTGTACGCAATTAAGTTGTTAATAACAGGAGGAGCCAATCAGTCCAAAGCAGGAAGTGCCAAATTCCAACTCCTAACAACGCATTTCATAGAGCACGCTGTACTTTCACATACTTCCTGTATGACCCTTGAACCCATTACCCAAACAGGGAGGAAGTTGCTCTTGACCACTGGAGGTGTGGGTGGCTGTGGGTTTGGGTCCTGTTGTTGAGCCTATTGCTTTGAGCATGGAGTCGTCGACTGGTAGGAGTGCAGGGTCTGATCTCTGGGCTGTGGATCAGAGAGATACTGCATACCGGAAGGACAGGGAGGGGATCCAGCCGGGACACGGAGACAGGGGCCACAGCCCCGCTCTGATTAGAGCCTGAGGGCTGAGGAGGAGGAGAGGCCACACAGTGTGGCTCTGGAGCTTAAAGGGTTGCTAATGAATCAAAACATGCTACCAGCTTTCCAGGTTATGAGGGGTATGGTCTACCTCAAACCAGTGTCCCAAATGGCTCCCTGGTAGTGCACTTTAAAGGGAATAGGGCCCTAGTCTGGTGCCACATTCCAGATGATGATGAATAGGCCCTATAGAAGCTGGATGCCAGCCATGCCTTTCTGCCTTTCAACCAGTCCATGGAAGTGAGCTAAGCTGGTAGCTCTGCCAAAGTCAACACCATTCATATGCCTCATCTTCCTCCTCCTCTACAGTGAGAAGGCCATGGAGGTGGAATTTAGTCCAATTTCACTTTGCTACACAAACACAGTAGGCTATGGGACGACAGGTGATATGTGAAAAGGGTAGAGGGAGCCAGTGTAAGTGTACAATGGAAGAGATGGCTGGAACAGATTTTGGAGGGAAAATAAACATCTCGCTCTGTGTGTGTGTGTGTGGTTGGCATCTGCTTGACACTTGTTGAGCGGCTAACCATTACTGCAGTGGAGAGCCCCACTTCACAGACCTTTCTAATGTGAAATAAGGAGGTTGTTTCTTGAAAAGCTTCCATGCTGGGTCACTTAACTATGTATGATCTGAGGACCTAAACACACACTTCAATCACTTGATGTGGAAAGAGCAGCAAGGTGAAACCTCAGAGGAAATCAACAGATGTTGAGGGAGGCCCAGTGCGCTCAGGAATAGTTTCTCTGAAGCAATGCTTCTTTATGCAGATAGAAACAGGTTTGAACAATTGGCTTTGAAGTACAGGTTTGGGATGTGTCTTTAGTGTTATCTGACAGCTTAGGCCAGCACATCACATACCGCCTACACTTCAAACACACAAAAATGTGCTTTCTATTGAAATCTCACTGTCGATCTCACTCTCAGTTTGCAGTGAGGACAAGACATACTACGCTTCAATAATCAACGTCACACAAAGATATTGCTTTCAACATAAACTTAACATTTTATTATTAATTTAATGCTAGATGTGTTCCCCTACTAGACCTAGAGGAGAGCTGACCAGATGTGTTCCCCTACTAGACCTAGAGGAGAGCTGACCAGATGTGTTCCCCCTACTAGACCTAGAGGAGAGCTGACCAGATGTGTTCCCCTACTAGACCTAGAGGAGAGCTGACCAGATGTGTTCCCCCTACTAGACCTAGAGGAGAGCTGACCAGATGTGTTCCCCCTACTAGACCTAGAGGAGAGCTGACCAGATGTGTTCCCAGACTAGACCTAGAGGAGAGCTGACCAGATGTGTTCCCCCTACTAGACCTAGAGGAGAGCTGACCAGATGTGTTCCCCCTACTAGACCTAGAGGAGAGCTGACCAGATGTGTTCCCCCTACTAGACCTAGAGGAGAGCTGACCAGATGTGTTCCCCTACTAGACTAGAGGAGAGCTGACCAGATGTGTTCCCCCTACTAGACCTAGAGGAGAGCTGACCAGATGTGTTCCCCCTACTAGACCTAGAGGAGAGCTGACCAGATGTGTTCCCCCTACTAGACCTAGAGGAGAGCTGACCAGATGTGTTCCCCCCTACTAGACCTAGAGGAGAGCTGACAGATGTGTTCCCCCTACTAGACCTAGAGGAGAGCTGACCAGATGTGTTCCCCCTACTAGACCTAGAGGAGAGCTGACCAGATGTGTTCCCCCTACTAGAACCTAGAGGAGAGCTGACCAGATGTGTTCCCCTACTAGACCTAGAGGAGAGCTGACCAGATGTGTTCCCCTACTAGACCTAGAGGAGAGCTGACCAGATGTGTTTCCCCTACTAGACCTAGAGGAGAGCTGACCAGATGTGTTCCCAGACTAGACCTAGAGGAGAGCTGACCAGATGTGTTCCCAGACTAGACCTAGAGGAGAGCTGACCAGATGTGTTCCCCCTACTAGACCTAGAGGAGAGCTGACCAGATGTGTTCCCCCTACTAGACCTAGAGGAGAGCTGACCAGATGTGTTCCCCCTACTAGACCTAGAGGAGAGCTGAACCAGATGTGTTCCCCCTACTAGACCTAGAGGAGAGCTGACCAGATGTGTTCCCCCTACTAGACCTAGAGGAGAGCTGACCAGATGTGTTCCCCCTACTAGACCTAGAGGAGAGCTGACCAGATGTGTTCCCCCTACTAGACCTAGAGGAGAGCTGACCAGATGTGTTCCCCCTACTAGACCTAGAGGAGAGCTGACCAGATGTGTTCCCCTACTAGACCTAGAGGAGAGCTGACCAGATGTGTTCCCCCTACTAGACCTAGAGGAGAGCTGACCAGATGTGTTCCCCTACTAGACCTAGAGGAGAGCTGACCAGATGTGTTCCCAGACTAGACCTAGAGGAGAGCTGACCAGATGTGTTCCCCCTACTAGACCTAGAGGAGAGCTGACCAGATGTGTTCCCCTACTAGACCTAGAGGAGAGCTGACCAGATGTGTTCCCCCTACTAGACCTAGAGGAGAGCTGACCAGATGTGTTCCCCTACTAGACCTAGAGGAGAGCTGACCAGATGTGTTCCCCCTACTAGACCTAGAGGAGAGCTGACCAGATGTGTTCCCCTACTAGACCTAGAGGAGAGCTGACCAGATGTGTTCCCCCTACTAGACCTAGAGGAGAGCTGACCAGATGTGTTCAGACTAGACCTAGAGGAGAGCTGACCAGATGTGTTCCCAGACTAGACCTAGAGGAGAGCTGACCAGATGTGTTCCCCCTACTAGACCTAGAGGAGAGCTGACCAGATGTGTTCCCCCTACTAGACCTAGAGGAGAGCTGACCAGATGTGTTCCCCTACTAGACCTAGAGGAGAGCTGACCAGATGTGTTCCCCCTACTAGACCTAGAGGAGAGCTGACCAGATGTGTTCCCAGACTAGACCTAGAGGAGAGCTGACCAGATGTGTTCCCCTACTAGACCTAGAGGAGAGCTGACCAGATGTGTTCCCCCTACTAGACCTAGAGGAGAGCTGACCAGATGTGTTCCCCCTACTAGACCTAGAGGAGAGCTGACCAGATGTGTTCCCAGACTAGACCTAGAGGAGAGCTGACCAGATGTGTTCCCCCTACTAGACCTAGAGGAGAGCTGACCAGATGTGTTCCCCCTACTAGACCTAGAGGAGAGCTGACCAGATGTGTTCCCCCTACTAGACCTAGAGGAGAGCTGACCAGATGTGTTCCCAGACTAGACCTAGAGGAGAGCTGACCAGATGTGTTCCCAGACTAGACCTAGAGGAGAGCTGACCAGATGTGTTCCCAGACTAGACCTAGAGGAGAGCTGACCAGATGTGTTCCCCTACTAGACCTAGAGGAGAGCTGACCAGATGTGTTCCCCCTACTAGACCTAGAGGAGAGCTGACCAGATGTGTTCCCCCTACTAGACCTAGAGGAGAGCTGACCAGATGTGTTCCCCCTACTAGACCTAGAGGAGAGCTGACCAGATGTGTTCCCCCTACTAGACCTAGAGGAGAGCTGACCAGATGTGTTCCCCCTACTAGACCTAGAGGAGAGCTGACCAGATGTGTTCCCAGACTAGACCTAGAGGAGAGCTGACCAGATGTGTTCCCCTACTAGACCTAGAGGAGAGCTGACCAGATGTTTCCCAGACTAGACCTAGAGGAGAGCTGACCAGATGTGTTCCCCCTACTAGACCTAGAGGAGAGCTGACCAGATGTGTTCCCCCTACTAGACCTAGAGGAGAGCTGACCAGATGTGTTCCCCCTACTAGACCTAGAGGAGAGCTGACCAGATGTGTTCCCAGACTAGACCTAGAGGAGAGCTGACCAGATGTGTTCAGACTAGACCTAGAGGAGAGCTGACCAGATGTGTTCCCAGACTAGACCTAGAGGAGAGCTGACCAGATGTGTTCCCAGACTAGACCTAGAGGAGAGCTGACCAGATGTGTTCCCAGACTAGACCTAGAGGAGAGCTGACCAGATGTGTTCCCAGACTAGACCTAGAGGAGAGCTGACCAGATGTGTTCCCAGACTAGACCTAGAGGAGAGCTGACCAGATGTGTTCCCCTACTAGACCTAGAGGAGAGCTGACCAGATGTGTTCCCCTACTAGACCTAGAGGAGAGCTGACCAGATGTGTTCCCCCTACTAGACCTAGAGGAGAGCTGACCAGATGTGTTCCCCCTACTAGACCTAGAGGAGAGCTGACCAGATGTGTTCCCCCTACTAGACCTAGAGGAGAGCTGACCAGATGTGTTCCCAGACTAGACCTAGAGGAGAGCTGACCAGATGTGTTCAGACTAGACCTAGAGGAGAGCTGACCAGATGTGTTCCCAGACTAGACCTAGAGGAGAGCTGACCAGATGTGTTCCCAGACTAGACCTAGAGGAGAGCTGACCAGATGTGTTCCCAGACTAGACCTAGAGGAGAGCTGACCAGATGTGTTCCCAGACTAGACCTAGAGGAGAGCTGACCAGATGTGTTCCCAGACTAGACCTAGAGGAGAGCTGACCAGATGTGTTCCCAGACTAGACCTAGAGGAGAGCTGACCAGATGTATTCAGACTAGACCTAGAGGAGAGCTGACCAGATGTGTTCAGACTAGACCTAGAGGAGAGCTGACCAGATGTGTTCCCCCTACTAGACCTAGAGGAGAGCTGACCAGATGTGTTCCCCCTACTAGACCTAGAGGAGAGCTGACCAGATGTGTTCCCCCTACTAGACCTAGAGGAGAGCTGACCAGATGTGTTCCCCCTACTAGACCTAGAGGAGAGCTGACCAGATGTGTTCCCCTACTAGACCTAGAGGAGAGCTGACCAGATGTGTTCCCCCTACTAGACCTAGAGGAGAGCTGACCAGATGTGTTCCCCTACTAGACCTAGAGGAGAGCTGACCAGATGTGTTCCCAGACTAGACCTAGAGGAGAGCTGACCAGATGTGTTCCCCCTACTAGACCTAGAGGAGAGCTGACCAGATGTGTTCCCCTACTAGACCTAGAGGAGAGCTGACCAGATGTGTTCCCCCTACTAGACCTAGAGGAGAGCTGACCAGATGTGTTCCCCTACTAGACCTAGAGGAGAGCTGACCAGATGTGTTCCCCCTACTAGACCTAGAGGAGAGCTGACCAGATGTGTTCCCCTACTAGACCTAGAGGAGAGCTGACCAGATGTGTTCCCCCTACTAGACCTAGAGGAGAGCTGACCAGATGTGTTCAGACTAGACCTAGAGGAGAGCTGACCAGATGTGTTCCCAGACTAGACCTAGAGGAGAGCTGACCAGATGTGTTCCCCCTACTAGACCTAGAGGAGAGCTGACCAGATGTGTTCCCCCTACTAGACCTAGAGGAGAGCTGACCAGATGTGTTCCCCTACTAGACCTAGAGGAGAGCTGACAGATGTGTTCCCAGACTAGACCTAGAGGAGAGCTGACCAGATGTGTTCCCCTACTAGACCTAGAGGAGAGCTGACCAGATGTGTTCCCCCTACTAGACCTAGAGGAGAGCTGACCAGATGTGTTCCCCTACTAGACCTAGAGGAGAGCTGACCAGATGTGTTCCCAGACTAGACCTAGAGGAGAGCTGACCAGATGTGTTCCCCCTACTAGACCTAGAGGAGAGCTGACCAGATGTGTTCCCCCTACTAGACCTAGAGGAGAGCTGACCAGATGTGTTCCCCCTACTAGACCTAGAGGAGAGCTGACCAGATGTGTTCCCAGACTAGACCTAGAGGAGAGCTGACCAGATGTGTTCCCAGACTAGACCTAGAGGAGAGCTGACCAGATGTGTTCCCAGACTAGACCTAGAGGAGAGCTGACCAGATGTGTTCCCCTACTAGACCTAGAGGAGAGCTGACCAGATGTGTTCCCCCTACTAGACCTAGAGGAGAGCTGACCAGATGTGTTCCCCCTACTAGACCTAGAGGAGAGCTGACCAGATGTGTTCCCCCTACTAGACCTAGAGGAGAGCTGACCAGATGTGTTCCCCCTACTAGACCTAGAGGAGAGCTGACCAGATGTGTTCCCCCTACTAGACCTAGAGGAGAGCTGACCAGATGTGTTCCCAGACTAGACCTAGAGGAGAGCTGACCAGATGTGTTCCCCTACTAGACCTAGAGGAGAGCTGACCAGATGTGTTCCCAGACTAGACCTAGAGGAGAGCTGACCAGATGTGTTCCCCCTACTAGACCTAGAGGAGAGCTGACCAGATGTGTTCCCCCTACTAGACCTAGAGGAGAGCTGACCAGATGTGTTCCCCCTACTAGACCTAGAGGAGAGCTGACCAGATGTGTTCCCCCTACTAGACCTAGAGGAGAGCTGACCAGATGTGTTCCCCCTACTAGACCTAGAGGAGAGCTGACCAGATGTGTTCCCAGACTAGACCTAGAGGAGAGCTGACCAGATGTGTTCCCAGACTAGACCTAGAGGAGAGCTGACCAGATGTGTTCCCAGACTAGACCTAGAGGAGAGCTGACCAGATGTGTTCCCCTACTAGACCTAGAGGAGAGCTGACCAGATGTGTTCCCCCTACTAGACCTAGAGGAGAGCTGACCAGATGTGTTCCCCCTACTAGACCTAGAGGAGAGCTGACCAGATGTGTTCCCCCTACTAGACCTAGAGGAGAGCTGACCAGATGTGTTCCCCCTACTAGACCTAGAGGAGAGCTGACCAGATGTGTTCCCCTACTAGACCTAGAGGAGAGCTGACCAGATGTGTTCCCAGACTAGACCTAGAGGAGAGCTGACCAGATGTGTTCCCTACTAGACCTAGAGGAGAGCTGACCAGATGTGTTCCCAGACTAGACCTAG
This sequence comes from Oncorhynchus kisutch, assembly GCF_002021735.2. NCBI lineage: Eukaryota > Metazoa > Chordata > Actinopteri > Salmoniformes > Salmonidae > Oncorhynchus > Oncorhynchus kisutch. Next base: position 14,380 of record NW_022265942.1, read on the forward strand.
AGGAGAGCTGACCAGATGTGTTCCCCCTACTAGACCTAGAGGAGAGCTGACCAGATGTGTTCCCCCTACTAGACCTAGAGGAGAGCTGACCAGATGTGTTCCCCCTACTAGACCTAGAGGAGAGCTGACCAGATGTGTTCCCCCTACTAGACCTAGAGGAGAGCTGACCAGATGTGTTCCCCCTACTAGACCTAGAGGAGAGCTGACCAGATGTGTTCCCAGACTAGACCTAGAGGAGAGCTGACCAGATGTGTTCCCAGACTAGACCTAGAGGAGAGCTGACCAGATGTGTTCCCAGACTAGACCTAGAGGAGAGCTGACCAGATGTGTTCCCAGACTAGACCTAGAGGAGAGCTGACCAGATGTGTTCCCAGACTAGACCTAGAGGAGAGCTGACCAGATGTGTTCCCCGACTAGACCTAGAGGAGAGCTGACCAGATGTGTTCAGACTAGACCTAGAGGAGAGCTGACCAGATGTGTTCCCCTACTAGACCTAGAGGAGAGCTGACCAGATGTGTTCCCCTACTAGACCTAGAGGAGAGCTGACCAGATGTGTTCCCCTACTAGACCTAGAGGAGAGCTGACCAGATGTGTTCCCCTACTAGACCTAGAGGAGAGCTGACCAGATGTGTTCCCCCTACTAGACCTAGAGGAGAGCTGACCAGATGTGTTCCCCCTACTAGACCTAGAGGAGAGCTGACCAGATGTGTTCCCCCTACTAGACTAGAGGAGAGCTGACCAGATGTGTTCCCAGACTAGACCTAGAGGAGAGCTGACCAGATGTGTTCCCAGACTAGACCTAGAGGAGAGCTGACCAGATGTGTTCCCAGACTAGACCTAGAGGAGAGCTGACCAGATGTGTTCCCAGACTAGACCTAGAGGAGAGCTGACCAGATGTGTTCCCAGACTAGACCTAGAGGAGAGCTGACCAGATGTGTTCCCAGACTAGACCTAGAGGAGAGCTGACCAGATGTATTCAGACTAGACCTAGAGGAGAGCTGACCAGATGTGTTCAGACTAGACCTAGAGGAGAGCTATGTTTAACGGCAGGATCCTTACTATGGCCCCTCAAACATGCTTTTTTCTCTGAGGAAGAGGACATCAAATGGCTGTTGTAAGGGTCTTGCTCTGAGGTGCAGCTCCACAGAAGGGCTCTGTGTGTGTTAGGTCTCTACCCCAGGAGGACACTCAGATTTAATGAACTCAGTAGAACAGCACTTAATTAGCTCACTGGGAGCATAGGACAACACATACACACACATGGGGCGGCAGGTAGCCTAGTGGGTAGAGTATTGCGCCACTAACCGAAAGATTGCTAGATTGAATCCCAAAGCTAACATGGTACAAATCTGTCGATCTGCCCCTGAACAACAGCCAGTAACTGTTACTAGACCGTCATTGTAAATAATAATTTGTTCTTAACTGACTTATTTAACCGTCTGGTTAAATAAATAAATAAAAAACATACGCCTCAGGTGTTTTCTATCCCACCCCTTCTAGACTGGGTGGGGGTGGTATGTTAACCAGGGTAGAACTAGACTGGTGGTATATAAACCTGGGTAGAACTAGACTGGTGGTATATAAACCTGGGTAGAACTAGACTGGTGGTATATAAACCTGGGTAGAACTAGACTGGTGGTATATAAACCTGGTAGAACTAGACTGGTGGTATATAAACCTGGGTAGAACTAGACCGGTGGTATATAAACCTGGGTAGAACTAGACCGGTGGTATATAAACCTGGGTAGAACTAGACCGGTGGTATATAAACCTGGGTAGAACTAGACCGGTGGTATGTTAACCTGGGTAGAACTGGACTGGTGGTATGTTAACCTGGGTAGAACTAGACCGGGGGTATATAAACCTGGGCTGAACTAGGTTGGGTGGTGGTGGTATATTAACCTGGGTAGAACTAGGCCAGGTGGGGGTGGGAAATGAACCTGGGTACCACTAGGCTGGGTGGTGGTGGTATATTAACCTGGGTAGAACTAGACCGGTGGTATATTAACCTGGGTAGAACTAGACCGGTGGTATATTAACCTGGGTAGTACTGGACTGGTGGTATATAAACCTGGGTAGCACTTGGCTGGGTGGGGGTGGTATATAAACCTGGGTAGCACTAGGCTGGGTGGGGGTGGTATATTAACCTGGGTAGTACTGGACTGGTGGTATATTAACCTGGGTAGTACTGGACTGGTGGTATATAAACCTGGGTAGTACTGGACTGGTGGTATATAAACCTGGGTAGTACTGGGCTGGTGGTATATAAACCTGGGTAGTACTGGACTGGTGGTATATAAACCTGGGTAGTACTGGACTGGTGGTATATAAACCTGGGTAGAACTAGGCTGGGTGGGGGTGGTATATAAACCTGGGTAGAATTAGGCTGGGTGGGGGTGGTATATAAACCTGAGAAGCACTAGGCTGGGTGGGGGTGGTATATAAACCTGGGTAGAATTAGGCTGGGTGGGGGTGGTATATTAACCTGGGTAGTACTGGACTGGTGGTATATAAACATGGGTAGTACTGGACTGGTGGTATATAAACCTGGGTAGTACTGGACTGGTGGTATATAAACCTGGGTAGAACTAGGCTGGGTGGGGGTAGTATATAAACCTGGGTAGAATTAGGCTGGGTGGGGGTGGTATGTTAACCTGGGTAGAACTAGACCGGGGGTATATAAACCTGGGCTGAACTAGGTTGGGTGGTGGTGGTATATTAACCTGGGTAGAACTAGGCCAGGTGGGGGTGGTAAATGAACCTGGGTACCACTAGGCTGGGTGGTGGTGGTATATTAACCTGGGTAGAACTAGACCGGTGGTATATTAACCTGGGTAGAACTAGACCGGTGGTATATTAACCTGGGTAGAACTAGGCTGGGTGGTGGTGGTATATTAACCTGGGTAGAACTAGACCGGTGGTATATAAACCTGGGTAGCACTTGGCTGGGTGGGGGTGGTATATAAACCTGGGTAGCACTAGGCTGGGTGGGGGTGGTATATTAACCTGGGTAGAACTAGACCGGTGGTATATTAAACTGGGTAGAACTAGACCGGTGGTATATTAACCTGGGTAGAACTAGGCTGGGTGGTGGAGGTATATTAACCTGGGTAGAACTAGACCGGTGGTATATAAACCAGGGTAGCACTTGGCTGGGTGGGGGTGGTATATAAACCTGGGTAGCACTAGGCTGGGTGGGGGTGGTATATTAACCTGGGTAGAACTAGACCGGTGGTATATAAACCAGGGCTGAACTAGGCTGGGTGGGGGTGGTATATAAACTTGGGAAGCACTAGGCTGGGTGGGGGTGGTATATTAACCTGGGTAGTACTGGACTGGTGGTATATAAACCTGGGTAGTACTGGACTGGTGGTATATAAACCTGGGTAGTACTGGACTGGTGGTATATAAACCTGGGTAGTACTGGACTGGTGGTATATAAACCTGGGTAGAACTAGGCTGGGTGGGGGTGGTATATAAACCTGGGTAGAATTAGGCTGGGTGGGGGTGGTATATAAACCTGGGAAGCACTAGGCTGGGTGGGGGTGGTATATAAACCTGGGTAGAATTAGGCTGGGTGGGGGTGGTATATTAACCTGGGTAGTACTGGACTGGTGGTATATAAACCTGGGTAGTACTGGACTGGTGGTATATAAACCTGGGTAGTACTGGACTGGTGGTATATAAACCTGGGTAGAACTAGGCTGGGTGGGGGTAGTATATAAACCTGGGTAGAATTAGGCTGGGTGGGGGTGGTATATTAACCTGGGTAGTACTGGACTGGTGGTATATAAACCTGGGTAGAACTAGGCTGGGTGGGGGTGGTATATTAACCTGGGTAGAACTGGACTGGTGGTATATAAACCTGGGTAGCACTTGGCTGGGTGGGGGTGGTATATAAACCTGGGTAGCACTAGGCTGGGTGGGGGTGGTATATTAACCTGGGTAGAACTAGACCGGTGGTATATAAACCAGGGCTGAACTAGGCTGGGTGGTGGTGGTATATAAACCTGGGAAGCACTAGGCTGGGTGGGGGTGGTATATAAACCTGGGAAGCACTAGGCTGGGTGGGGGTGGTATATTAACCTGGGTAGTACTGGACTGGTGGTATATAAACCTGGGTAGTACTGGACTGGTGGTATATAAACCTGGGTAGTACTGGACTGGTGGTATATAAACCTGGGTAGTACTGGACTGGTGGTATATAAACCTGGGTAGTACTGGACTGGTGGTATATAAACCTGGGTAGAACTAGGCTGGGTGGGGGTAGTATATAAACCTGGGTAGAATTAGGCTGGGTGGGGTGGTATGTTAACCTGGGTAGAACTAGACCGGGGGTATATAAACCTGGGCTGAACTAGGTTGGGTGGTGGTGGTATATTAACCTGGGTAGAACTAGGCCAGGTGGGGGTGGTAAATGAACCTGGGTACCACTAGGCTGGGTGGTGGTGGTATATTAACCTGGGTAGAACTAGACCGGTGGTATATTAACCTGGGTAGAACTAGACCGGTGGTATATTAACCTGGGTAGAACTAGGCTGGGTGGTGGTGGTATATTAACCTGGGTAGAACTAGACCGGTGGTATATAAACCTGGGTAGCACTTGGCTGGGTGGGGGTGGTATATAAACCTGGGTAGCACTAGGCTGGGTGGGGGTGGTATATTAACCTGGGTAGAACTAGACCGGTGGTATATTAAACTGGGTAGAACTAGACCGGTGGTATATTAACCTGGGTAGAACTAGGCTGGGTGGTGGAGGTATATTAACCTGGGTAGAACTAGACCGGTGGTATATAAACCAGGGTAGCACTTGGCTGGGTGGGGGTGGTATATAAACCTGGGTAGCACTAGGCTGGGTGGGGGTGGTATATTAACCTGGGTAGAACTAGACCGGTGGTATATAAACCAGGGCTGAACTAGGCTGGGTGGGGGTGGTATATAAACTTGGGAAGCACTAGGCTGGGTGGGGGTGGTATATTAACCTGGGTAGTACTGGACTGGTGGTATATAAACCTGGGTAGTACTGGACTGGTGGTATATAAACCTGGGTAGTACTGGACTGGTGGTATATAAACCTGGGTAGTACTGGACTGGTGGTATATAAACCTGGGTAGAACTAGGCTGGGTGGGGTGGTATATAAACCTGGGTAGAATTAGGCTGGGTGGGGGTGGTATATAAACCTGGGAAGCACTAGGCTGGGTGGGGGTGGTATATAAACCTGGGTAGAATTAGGCTGGGTGGGGGTGGTATATTAACCTGGGTAGTACTGGACTGGTGGTATATAAACCTGGGTAGTACTGGACTGGTGGTATATAAACCTGGGTAGTACTGGACTGGTGGTATATAAACCTGGGTAGAACTAGGCTGGGTGGGGGTAGTATATAAACCTGGGTAGAATTAGGCTGGGTGGGGGTGGTATATTAACCTGGGTAGTACTGGACTGGTGGTATATAAACCTGGGTAGAACTAGGCTGGGTGGGGGTGGTATATTAACCTGGGTAGAACTAGACCGGTGGTATATAAACCAGGGCTGAACTAGGCTGGGTGGTGGTGGTATATAAACCTGGGAAGCACTAGGCTGGGTGGGGGTGGTATATAAACCTGGGAAGCACTAGGCTGGGTGGGGGTGGTATATTAACCTGGGTAGTACTGGACTGGTGGTATATAAACCTGGGTAGTACTGGACTGGTGGTATATAAACCTGGGTAGTACTGGACTGGTGGTATATAAACCTGGGTAGTACTGGACTGGTGGTATATAAACCTGGGTAGTACTGGACTGGTGGTATATAAACCTGGGTAGAACTAGGCTGGGTGGGGGTAGTATATAAACCTGGGCTGAACTAGGCTGGGTGGTGGTGGTATATTAACCTGGGTAGAACTAGGCCAGGTGGGGGTGGTAAATGAACCTGGGTACCACTAGGCTGGGTGGTGGTGGTATATTAACCTGGGTAGAACTAGACCGGTGGTATATTAACCTGGGTAGAACTAGACCGGTGGTATATTAACCTGGGTAGAACTAGGCTGGTGGTGGTGGTATATTAACCTGGGTAGAACTAGACCGGTGGTATATAACCTGGGTAGAATTAGGCTGGGTGGGGGTGGTATATTAACCTGGGTAGTACTGGACTGGTGGTATATAAACCTGGGTAGTACTGGACTGGTGGTATATAAACCTGGGTAGTACTGGACTGGTGGTATATAAACCTGGGTAGAACTAGGCTGGGTGGGGGTAGTATATAAACCTGGGTAGAATTAGGCTGGGTGGGGGTGGTATATTAACCTGGGTAGTACTGGACTGGTGGTATATAAACCTGGGTAGAACTAGGCTGGGTGGGGGTGGTATATTAACCTGGGTAGAACTGGACTGGTGGTATATACACCTGGGTAGCACTTGGCTGGGTGGGGGTGGTATATAAACCTGGGTAGAATTAGGCTGGGTGGGGGTGGTATATAAACCTGGGAAGCACTAGGCTGGGTGGGGGTGGTATATAAACCTGGGTAGAATTAGGCTGGGTGGGGGTGGTATATTAACCTGGGTAGTACTGGACTGGTGGTATATAAACCTGGGTAGTACTGGACTGGTGGTATATAAACCTGGGTAGTACTGGACTGGTGGTATATAAACCTAGCACTAGGCTGGGTGGGGGTGGTATATAAACCTGGGTAGCACTAGGCTGGGTGGGGGAGGTATATTAACCTGGGTAGATCTAGGCTGGTTGGGGGTGGTAAATAAACCTGGGTAGAACTAGGTTGGGTGGGGGTGGTATATTAACCTGGGTAGAACTAGGCTAGGTAGGGGTGGTATATAAACCTGGGTAGAACTAGGCTGGGTGGGGATGGTATGGGTATCTGGCTGTTTGCAGTAATACACTGATAAGAAACCATGACTCGGCCCAGGAGTTTCTCCTGCTTCAGATGACAGGATAAGGAAAATCTCCAGGCCTGAATTCCACTTTTCCAGACCACATGACCTGACTGTTTAATGTGACGTCTCTGTATCATTATACATATGATAAATACCCTGAAGTGTGTATGTGGGCTCACCGGGCCAGAGACATGGCTGTGTTGGGCTGTAGTGTGTATGTGGGCTCACTACGCCAGAGACATGGCTGTGTTGGGCTGAAGTGTGTATGTGGGCTCACCACGTCAGATACATGGCTGTGTTGGGCTGTAGTGTGTATGTGGGCTCACCACGCCAGAGACATGGCTGTGTTGGGCTGAAGTGTGTATGTGGGCTCACCACGCCAGAGACATGGCTGTGTTGGGCTGAAGTGTGTATGTGGGCTCACCACGCCAGAGACATGGCTGTGTTGGGCTGAAGTGTGTATGTGGGCTCATCACGCCAGAGACATGGCTGTGTTGGGCTGTAGTGTGTATGTGGGCTCACCACGCCAGAGACATGGCTGTGTTGGGCTGTAGTGTGTATGTGGGCTCACCACGCCAGAGACATGGCTGTGTTGGGCTGTAGTGTGTATGTGGGCTCACCACGCCAGAGACATGGCTGTGTTGGGTACCTGCTCTATTTCCCGGGCCTTGGCTCCGATGGCCTGCGCTCGGCGCTCCTGGAAGTCATCCTGGGTCTTGGGGGTCTCATCGATGGGGGGCAGGCCCTCCTCACGGTCCCACTCTAGGACATGAGCCTCCTCCTGGGGAGAGAGACAGAGAGAGATGGTGTCCTGGGTCGCTCCGCTGGCTGGAAGAAGGATTTCTGAAAACCGATTCATCCCAAGCTTTTATATTCATTTATTTCATTATTATTCAAGTGTCTATTTTAAGTGATAAATTTAAGACAAAAAAACATAACTTTTTTAAGCATAAAGTCCTTCTACATTGTCCACTCTGCTATCAATGCCAGTGAATCGATATGGGTGATCCCCTCAAACAGTGTGGTCATGTCCAGAGAGTCAAAACACACACAGTGCTCTGGTCAGCATCGAAGTGGAGTGTTCCCTACTTTCAGAGCTCAGCTAGACTCTGCATATGTGCATCATGGGAAAAGTTCAAATAAACCCCAAAACAAAATGAGATGTTAAAATTGCATTAAGTACGGTGATCAAATCACACAGCAGAGCTCCAATTAACCCTCTTTAGTAGAGAGAGATCAGCCAGCCAACAGCATTATCCCTCCCCCCACTGGGTATAACAGTCTGGTCCCCCATGTGTCAGAGACTAAGACAGGGAGAAAACGAGGCCAACTTAGATCATTGCTTCTATACTGCTGGATCTCTCTCTCTACCCCTCTCCGTCTCGCTCTCTCTACTCCTCTCCGTCTCGCTCTCTCTACTCCTCTCCTCTCCGTCTCGCTCTCTCTACGCTCCTCTCAGTCTCGCTCTCTCTACTCCGCATCCATCTCGCCTCTCTCTACTCCCTCTCCGTCTCGCTCTCTCTACTCCTCTCCGTCTCGCTCTCCTCTAACCCCTCTCCTCTCTCTCCATACTCTCTTTCTACCCCTCTCCGTCTCTCTCTCTC